>NC_053431.1:64563054-64835345 GCF_007990345.1 Gossypium hirsutum
TTAGTCAAAGTCTCCCAAATACTGAGCCGTGTTCATAGAACTAACTCAGAATCTACTATTGTAGCTCCTATTATCCTTAATATGACAAAGTCGGACAAATCAGAACTTCTGCCTTCCCAAACTGATTTTCTCTTCATACTGTCCATGATCTTTATTTTCTATTAAAATAACCATCGAGCGTCGATTACATAATTTATAATCAATCAATTCCATTCCTACTATTTTAGTGATTTTCGATTTCATGTCACTGCTGCTGCCAGCATCTGTTACGAGGGCAACCATGCCCACTTCATGTTTACTCCTTGATTCAACTAATAATTCCTCATGCATATCACAAATTATGATCATGACTAACCATGCCAAGGCTAATCATTGTCAACTTCTCCTACTACATTATGCCATATCATAAATTTAACACCAAACAATTACCATGACATATGGATAAAAAGTAAAATCATCAAAATCACGACCTAAATATGAAACAAACCAACCGAACATTATGCATTTCGCATGGCTAAAAGTTACATACCAAAGTCAAACACAACAAATAGCCTATACATGCCAAATGTTTCTAAGCCAACTAAGAAAAAGTACCAAAACTGCTATCCGGTGTGATGACTTCGATGACGGCCTGACCCGCGAAAATAGATGAGTCCAAGCAACCTATAATGGGTGACAAGGAAACACCGAGTGAGTTATAATCAGTAAGTCATAAGCAATGTACTACCATCCATAATAACATTATCACAAGAGGAAACAAAATGAACGAGACAATTTACTCCATCCATACCAACCATACCATAGTTCCTCCAACCTATCGGTTCAATTTCATATCAATTCATGCATTCACAATCCATATACTCATCAATAGGACATTGAAGCATTTTCATAAATCAATTTATTTTCGTTACAATCAAACAACAAAACGGCCTTTCACCCATTCTACGATAATTTATGTACGTGACTTCAAGTATATTTGTCACATAGGTTCAACTTACCGCTCAACACCAAGTATAAGCATAGCACTATTAGCCATGTACTCAAGACACTAACCCGATCCGCTGTCCGCGATCGACTCAATAGTGTCGCACACATAGTGTCCATAATGATTCACGAATGTATATGAGCCCGCACACTCAGTGCTATATAATCAACTCGCACACTTAGTGCTACGTAATCAAATCGCACACTTAGTGCTACATAGTCAAACTCGCACACTTAGTGCCGCATGATCAATTCGCACACTTAGTGCATCATATTCATTCGCACACTTAGTGCAACATAGTCAAACCGCACACTTAGTGCTGTACAATTTAATCCCGCGCACTTAGCGCCAATCTCATGGTCATAAATGGTTATCCCGCACGTTTAGTGCCGAGATCAACAACTCAGTATATCTTACCTCTTTTCTTTCATTCAACAATTTCATCATCACATACGTACATGCATATATATATGTATATTTATTCATTCCATTCAGCATCAATACATAACATTATGACCATTGAAATAATACCAACTACATGCTTAATGACTTACCTCGTGTTGGGTAAGACGGTTCCAACTCGGCTACTCGATAACCTTTCTTTGCCTTTGCTCGATTCACCTCCTTTAACTCCTTGAGCTAAATCAATAATTTAACTAGTTTAACCACCTTGCTAAATATTTACAATCCAATTTCACATGTATATGTATGTTAGTATATTCGGCTAATAACCTCATGCAACTACCATGTCATCAAAAATCTAATCACACATGCACATGCATTAGGTAAGTTACCTTTGCTAATTTTAAACCCAACATCACACAAGCTCTCAAGAGATGGCCGAATGCCTCTTTTGTTACCCAACTAATCATTCAACAATCCATCCCCTTTACCACCCTTTTATGCCTAATTATCTAAATCAAGATAAGATCATCAACATGCCTAACCATAGCCGAATGTGCAACATTAATCTATCACCTCTATCTCTTAAATACTATCAAGTTCATTTACTTCTAATTTCTTAAGTTCAACATCTTAATCCCATTATAACTACTCCCATAATCTACATTTAAAAATCGGCAACACCCACATTCAACTATCTTAGCCGAATACTCCTCAACACTTAGACCAAAGTATGCACATTAAACTTAATACAACTTTCATTATACCTTTCACCCTAAAACATAATTTATAAATCTTGCCCTTCCTTCCATGTTTCGGTCAATTATTCAAATTACCTCATAGCATGAACATTTTTTTTCAACTAATCTAGCATGACTCATTCGGCCTTAACAATGAACCTCTTTTCATACAAGGACAAAAATAAATCAAATGAACCTTCCATCTAAACCCCATTCTATCTTCTACTCATTCAATAATACATGTAAACAACTACTAATTCTAGTACTTTGATACACGGTTTAGTGCCCAACCATCATAAAAGTTTGAATCCTTCTTAATATTGTCAAAATACATTCACAAATTAACTTAAACATATAAGAAGATTTAACTAACACTTCAAAACTTACCTCCTACTAGCAAGAAGTAGTGCCGAATTGCCTAAAGGAGAATTTTCCTTTTCTCTTCTTTGGTTTCGGTTTTGGCAAGGTGGAGAAGAATATGAACACTCCTCTTCCCTTTTTCTCTTTCATTCCATTTTATTATAATTATTTTAAGTCATTGTTAACTAAACAAAACATAATAAATTGGAATAAGTGGAGCACCATCACTCCTTGGCCGGCCACCCATCATCTTTTGGGCAATTTGACATGCAAAACCACTCTTTTTGGTACATGCACTAATAGACCATTTTGAATTAGACTATCATATTTTTACAATGTCTCAAATTGATCCCAATTAATAATTTCTCATGCAATTGGTAAAATTAGGGAGTGAAACTTCCACATACTCATGTTCACACATAATAAGCATAGAATATAGCAAGTAATTATTTTTACGACTCGGTCTTGTGGTCCCGAAACCACTTCCCGACTAGGGTCAATTTTGGGCTGTCACAACTCTCCCCCACTTAAGAAATTTTCGTCCCCGAAAAGCTTACCGGTAAATAGGTTTGGGTATCGTTCTTTCATCGAACTCTCGGTTTCCCAAGTAGCTTCCTCGATCCCGTGTTTGAGCCATAACACCTTTACTAACGGAACCCTTTTGTTCCGCAACTCCTTCACTTCACGAGCTAGGATACACATCGGCTCTTCTTCATAACTCATATCGGCTCGAATTTCAACCTCCGACGGACTAATTATGTGTGAAGGATCAGACCTATAGCGTCGAAGCATCGAAACATGAAAGACATCGTGTATCCTTTCAAGTTCAGGGGGAAAAATCAATCTATATGCAACCGGCCCCACTCGTTCAGAGATTTCGTACGGCCCAATGAATCTCGGGCTCAACTTGCCTTTACGGCCAAACCTAAGTACCTTTTTCCAAGGCGAAACTTTAAGGAACACTTTATCTCCCACCTGATATTCAATGTCCTTCCGTTTCAGATCCGCATACGATTTCTGACGATCTGTGGCTACCTTCAGACTTTCACGGATTACCTTTACCTTCTGTTCGGCATCTCTAATCAAATAAACTCCGAAAATTTTACTTTCACCGAGCTCGGTCCAAAACAATGGCGTACGGCATTTACGACCGTACAAAGCCTCGTAAGGTGCCATCTTAATACTTGATTGGAAACTATTGTTGTAAGCGAATTCGATCAAGGGTAAATACCGTTCCCATGTACCACTAAACTCGAGGATGCAACATCTCAACATATCCTCAAGTATCTGAATTATCCGCTCGGATTGACCATCGGTTTGTGGATGAAAAGCGGTGCTAAAATGCAGCTTGGTACCCAAAGCTTCTTGCAATTTCTTCCAAAATCGCGAGGTAAATCTCGAATCTCTATCCGACACGACAGAAATAGGTACTCCATGTAATCTCACAATCTGAGAGACATACAATTCGGCTAGTTTATCTAATGAAAAATCCGTACGCACGGGGACAAAGTGAGCCGACTTAGTCAGCCTATCAACAACAACCCAAATCGCATCCTTCTTACTTGCTGACAATGGCAGTCCGGACACAAAGTCCATTGTGACTCGGTCCCATTTCCACTCGGGTATCATGATCGGCTGAAGTAACCCTGAAGGCACTTGATGTTCCGCTTTCACTTGTTGACATATTAAACATCTCGAAACAAAGTCGGAGATGTCTCGTTTCATACCATGCCACCAAAACCGACGTTTCAAGTCGTTGTACATTTTCGTACTCCCCGGGTGAATTGACATTCGGCTACAATGGGCTTCGTTCAGAATCATCGGAATGAGTTCTGAATTCCTTGGAACACACAAACGACTTCTAAACCTCAAACAACCATCATCATCAATCTGAAACTCCGATTCCTTGTTCGGAACACACTCAGCTCGTTTTGCAACCAATTCCTCATCGACTTTCTGAGCTTCGCGAATTTGATGAGTCAATAATGGTTTGGCTTTTAATTCAGCTACTAACACATTGTCAGGTAGAACAGACAAGTGTACATTCATCACTCGCAAAGCAAACAGTGATTTCCGGCTTAAGGCGTCTGCAACCACATTAGCCTTTCCCGGGTGGTAATCAATGACAAGCTCGTAATCTTTCAACAACTCAAGCCAACGTCTTTGTCGCAGATTCAAGTCTCGTTGAGTCATCAAATATTTGAGACTTTTGTGATCCGAAAACACATGGCACTTCTCGCCAAACAAATAATGTCGCCATATTTTCAATGCAAACACAATGGCGGCTAGTTCGAGATCATGGGTCGGATAATTTCTCTCGTGTGGCTTCAATTGTCTCGACGCATAGGCCACAACTCGACCTTCTTGCATCAATACGCAACCCAACCCAAGTAGGGATGCGTCACTATAAATGACAAACTCTTTACCCGATTCGGGTTGCACCAAAATTGGAGCTTCAGTCAGATGAGTTTTCAGTTGATCGAAGCTGTTCTGACATTTCTCCGTCCATTTGAACTTAACATCCTTCTGAAGTAGCTTCGTCATTGGTGTGGCTATCATCGAGAAACCTTTGACAAATCGTCGGTAATAACCGGTGAGCCCTAGAAAGCTCCGGACTTCGGTAACATTTCTCGGAGGCTTCCAGTTAAGTATGGCTGAAATTTTGCTCGGGTCAACTCGAATACCCGATGCGGATACCACATGACCCAAGAAGCTAACCTCTCTTAACCAGAACTCACACTTACTGAACTTAGCATATAACTGCTTATCCCGCAAAATTTGCAACACTTGCCTCAGATGCTCAGCATGTTCGGTCTCATCTCTTGAATAGACCAAGATGTCATCAATAAACACAACTACGAACCGATCCAAATACGGCCTGAAGATCCGATTCATCAAATCCATAAACACCGCAGGGGCATTAGTGAGCCCAAACGGCATCACTAAGAACTCGTAGTGACCGTACCTCGTTCTGAAAGCAGTTTTGGGTACGTCCGAATCTCGAATCCGCAACTGATAATAACCCGATCTCAAATCTATCTTTGAAAACACCGATGCTCCCTTTAATTGATCGAACAGATCATCAATACGCGGTAACGGATACTTATTCTTTATCGTCACTTTATTCAGTTGACGATAATCAATGCACAACCTCATGGTTCCGTCCTTCTTTTTCACGAACAATACTGGTGCACCCCAAGGTGAGAAACTCGGTCGAGCGAAACCTCTATCCGTCAATTCTTACAACTGAGCTTTCAACTCTTTTAACTCGGTTAGTGCCATACGATATGGAGCGATCGAAATAGGCGTAGTTCCAGGTACAAGCTCAATACCAAACTCCACCTCCCGAACAGGTGGCAAACCCGGTAACTCTTCAGGAAAAACATCCGGGTATTCACAGACCACCGGCACCGATTCGGGTTTCTTTTCTAACTCCTTGTCATCAAGTACATACGCGAGGTATGCTTCGCACCCTTTCCTTACATATTTCTGGGCCAACATTGCTGATATTACAGCTGGCAACCCCCTTAAGTCCGCAGACTCAACTCGGATTATTTCGTTATTTGCGCACCTCAAGTCGATAGTCTTGCTTTTGCAATTCACAACCGCATCATGCGCGGTTAACCAATCCAAACCAAGAATAACATCAAACTCGTCGAACGGCAAAAGCATCAAATCAGCCGGAAAACAGGATTCTCGGATTATTAGAGGGCATCTCTTACACACTTTATCAACAAGTACGCATTGACCCAAAGGGTTTGATACTCGAATTACGAGCTCAGTAGACTCAACAGGTAGAGTCTTACTGGTTGCTAAGGTTTCGCATACATATGAATGAGTAGAACCAGGGTCAATCAATGCAATCACATTAGTATCAAAGAGAGTGAAGGTACCAGTGATGACGTCGGGGGAGGATGCCTCCTCTCGTGCGCGAATGGCATATGCTCTAGCAGGAGTACGGTTCTCGGCTCGATTGGCCGTATCGGAAGCCCCCCTCTGACTACCACCCCTGCCTCCTAAAATTCTCGGTGGTCTACCTCTAGATGTCACTCCACTAGGTCTTGCACCTTGAATCTTATTCTTCTCATCCAGCTCCGTGCAATCTCTAATGAGGTGGTCCTTCAAACCACATCCGTAACAGGCCCTGCTAGTAGACTTGCCCCAACATTCACCTAGGTGTCGTCTTCCACATTGGGGACATTCAGGTTTCTCGTGACGATTATTGCCCACACTAGCTACCGAAGTAGCTCGGGAGCCCATCGATGGTCTTGCCCTGATGGAAATTCCCGCAGTCGCCCTCGACTTATTAATGTCCTCCCTGAACTTCTTTACAGCTGAGAACGGAGCTTTACCCGTCGATCTTTTATGATAATCTCTAGCTTCAAATTCAGCCTTCCTCTTCTCCTTTCCAAGTTCTTCCGCCTTGCAGGCTCGTTCGACTAGTGTTACGAATTCTTTTATTTCCAAATACCCATTAGTAGCTTTAAATCTTCATTCAATCCTTCCTCGAATCTTTTGCACATAGCAACCTCATCGGCTACACACTCCCGGGCATACCTACTGAGTCTTACGAATTCATGTTCGTATTCAAATACAGTCATACGGCCTTGCTTGAGTTCCAAGAACTCCTTACGCTTCTGATCAATGAACCGTTGGCTAATAAATTTCTTCCGGAATTCCGTTTGAAAGAAGTCCCAAGTTACTCGCTCGTTCGGGACTATGGAAATCAAGGTCCTCCACCAATAGTAGGCTGAGTCTCGCAACAAAGATACAGCACATTTTAGACATTCATCGGGTGTGCATGACAATTCATCGAACACCCGAATGGTGTTATCAAGCCAGAACTCGGCCCTTTCGGCATCATCAGTTACTATGGCCTTGAACTCCTCGGCCCCACGCTTCCTAATCAAGTCTACAGGTGGCTTACTCAGCCTCACAGGATCAGCGACTGATGGCATTACAGGCTTTTGGGGTGGATTATTCAAATTTGGGAATTGCTGGACAGCCGGGTTGGTTCGGGCATATTGCGCGACCCACTCATTCATCATGGTAAAGAAGGCTTGTTTAGCCCCCTCACCTTGATTATTCGCAGATGACTGAGGTTCAACAGGCGGCGTCCCTTGTGCAGGAGCAGCCGCTACGCTCTCAACGTCATCCGCTAGGGTTCTTTCTTCACCGGGATCCATTTACTAATCAAAACAAAAACATTTCAACCGTCAGAAGTCATCACCCTTTTAAACATTAACATTATGGCATGTATAGCTAGACTCATACGTGCTATGGTAGTCCTAGAACCGACTAAACCATAGCTCTGATACCAATAAAATGTAACACCCCGAACCCGAAACCGACACCGGAGTCGAACACGGGTGTTAACTGACTTTAACCCCTTTACAAAATTTATTTTCCAGACACTGCCCAATCTGTGTACTAGTCGTTTTAAAAATCATATCTTGAGTTTCGTAACTCGAAAATCAGTTTCGTAATTTTTCCCAGAAACTAGACTCATGTGCCCATCTATGTAATTTTTTCTAGAATTTTTGGTCTGGCCAATTAGTACAGTTTATTAGTCAAAATCTCCCAAGTTGCAGGGGTCGACTACACTGACCTTTGCCCATTACGACTTGGATATCTCCCTGCACAGAACTTCAATACTGATGCCGTTTGTTTCTATAGAAACTAGACTCAGAGAGGAATCTATACATATATGGTACGACTCCTAATTATCTCTGGTTAATTTATAATGAATTTCCAAAGTCGGAGCAGGGAATCCAGAAACCGTTCTGGCCCTGTCCCACAAGAACCTGATTTTCTCTTAACATACTGTCCATATGATCTTTTCATTACTTCTATATGAAAATAGACTCATCGAGCGTCGATTACATAATTTATTCATCAATCAATTCCATTCCTACTATTTTTAGTGATTTTTCGATTTCATGTCACTGCTGCTGCCAGCATCTGTTACGAGGGCAACCATGCCCACTTCATGTTTACTCCTTGATTCAACTAATAATTCCTCATGCATATCACAAATTATGATCATGACTAACCATGCCAAGGCTAATCATTGTCAACTTCTCCCTACTACATTATTGCCATATCATAAATTTTAACACCAAAACAATTTACCATGACATATGGCATAAAAAGGTCAAATCATCAAAATTCACGACCTAACGTTATGAAACCAAACCCAACCGAACATTTATGCCATTTTCGCATGGCTAAAAGTTTACATACCAAAGTTCAAACACAACATAATAGCCTATACATGCCAAAATGTTCTTCTAAGCCAACTAAGAAGAAAGTACCAAAACTTGCTATCCGGTGTGATGACTTCGATGACGGCCTGACCCCGCGAAAATAGATGAGTCCAAGCAACCTATAATGGGTGACAAGGAAACACCGAGTGAGTTTATAACTCAGTAAGTCATAAGCAATGTACTACCATCCATCAATAACATTATCACAAGGGAAACAAAATGGAACGAGACAATTTACTCCATCCATACCAACCATACCATAGTTCCTCCAACCTATCGGTTCAATTTCATATCAATTCATGCATTCACAATCCATATACTCATCAATAGGACATTGAAGCATTTTCATAAATCAATTTATTTTCGTTACAATCAAACAACAAAACGGCCTTTCACCCATTCTACGATAAATTTTATGTACGTGACTTCAAGTATATTTGTCACATAGGTTCAACTTACCGCTCAACACCAAGTATAAGCATAGCACCTATTAGCCATGTACTTAAGACACTTACCCGATCCGCTGTCCGCGATCGACTCAATAGTGTCGCACACATAGTGTCCATAATGATTCACGAATGTATATTGAGCCCGCACACTCAGTGCTATATAATCAACTCGCACACTTAGTGCTACGTAATCAAATCGCACACTTAGTGCTACATAGTCAAACTCGCACACTTAGTGCCGCATGATCAATTCGCACACTTAGTGCATCATATTCATTTCGCACACTTAGTGCAACATAGTCAAACCGCACACTTAGTGCTGTACAATTTAATCCCGCGCACTTAGCGCCAATCTCATGGTCATAAATGGTTATCCCGCACGTTTAGTGCCGAGATCAACAACTCAGTATATCTTACCTCTTTTCTTTCATTCAACAATTTCATCATCACATACGTACATGCATATATATATATGTATATTTATTCATTCCATTCAGCATCAATACATAACATTATGACCATTGAAATAATACCAACTACATGCTTAATGACTTACCTCGTGTTGGGTAAGACGGTTCCAACTCGGCTACTCGATAACCTTTTCTTTGCCTTTGCTCGATTCACCTCCTTTAACTCCTTGAGCTAAATCAATAATTTAACTAGTTTAACCACCTTGCTAAATATTTACAATCCAATTTCACATGTATATGTATGTTAGTATATTCGGCTAATAACCTCATGCAACTACCATGTCATCAAAAATCTAATCACACATGCACATGCATTAGGTAAGTTACCTTTGCTAATTTTAAACCCAACATCACACAAGCTCTCAAGAGATGGCCGAATGCCTCTTTTGTTACCCAACTAATCATTCAACAATTCCATCCCCTTTACCACCCTTTTATGCCTAATTATCTAAATCAAGATAAGATCATCAACATGCCTAACCATAGCCGAATGTGCAACATTAATCTATCACCTCTATCTCTTAAATACTATCAAGTTCATTTACTTCTAATTTCTTAAGTTCAACATCTTAATACCCATTATAACTACTCCCATAATCTACATTTAAAAATCGGCAACACCCACATTCAACTATCTTAGCCGAATACTCCTCAACACTTAGACCAAAGTATGCACATTAAACTTAATACAACTTTCATTATACCTTTCACCCTAAAACATAATTTATAAATCTTGCCCTTCCTTCCATGTTTCGGTCAGTTATTCAAATTACCTCATAGCATGAACATTTTTTTTTCAACTAATCTAGCATGACTCATTCGGCCTTAACAATGAACCTCTTTTCATACAAGGACAAAAATAAATCAAATGAACCTTCCATCTAAACCCTATTCTATCTTCTACTCATTCAATAATACATGTAAACAACTACTAATTCTAGTACTTTGATACACGGTTTAGTGCCCAACCATCATAAAAGTTTGAATCCTTCTTAATATTGTCAAAATACATTCACAAATTGACTTAAACATATAAGAAGATTTAACTAACACTTCAAAACTTACCTCCTACTAGCAAGAAGTAGTGCCGAATTGCCTAAAGGAGAATTTTCCTTTTTCTCTTCTTTGGTTTCGGTTTTGGCAAGGTGGAGAAGAATATGAACACTCCTCTTCCCTTTTTCTCTTTCATTCCATTTTATTATAATTATTTTAAGTCATTTGTTAACTAAACAAAACATAATAAATTGGAATAAGTGGAGCACCATCACTCCTTGGCCGGCCACCCATCATCTTTTGGGCAATTTGACATGCAAAACCACTCTTTTTGGTACATGCACTAATAGACCATTTTGAATTAGACTATCATATTTTTACAATGTCTCAAATTGATCCCAATTAATAATTTCTCATGCAATTGGTAAAATTAGGGAGTGAAACTTCCACATACTCATGTTCACACATAATAAGCATAGAATATAGCAAGTAATTATTTTTACGACTCGGTCTTGTGGTCCCGAAACCACTTCCCGACTAGGGTCAATTTTGGGCTGTCACAGGATCTCTATCTGAAATAATCGGCAATGGTATTCCGTGTAATCTAACAATTTCTCTAATATACAGTTCAGCCAACTTGTTAAGAGAATAATCCGTACATACTGGGATAAAATGAGCTGACTTATTTAATTTGTCAACTATTACCCAGATGGCATCTTTCTTTCCTGGAGTCAATGGCAATCCTGAAACAAAATCCATAGTAATCCATCCCATTTCCATTCAAGAACCATAATAGGCTGAAGTAATCCCGAAGGCACTTGGTGTTCAGCTTTCACCTGTTGACAAATTAAGCATTTGGACACAAACTCTGATATATCTCTTTTCATTCCATTCCACCAATACATTTTCTTCAAGTCATTATACATTTTCGTACTACCCGGATGAATCGAGAAATAACCACTATGTGCTTCCTGTAGGATCTTTTGAATCAATTCCTCATTCTTCGGTACACAAATCTGATCTTTAAACATTAAGCACCCATCAGAACCAATTTTGAAATCTGACTCTATATCAACTTCACACTGTTTTCTCTTGGCTTGCAAATCTTGATCATCTTTCTGAGCTTCAGAAATCTCTTGCAAAAACATTGGCTTTGCTCTTAACTCTGCTAGAATCGAACCATCATCTGACACTTTCAACTGAGTGTTCATAACTCTCAAAGCAAACAACAACTTTCTGCTCAAAGCATCAACAACCACATTCACTTTTCCCGGATGATAATCAATAACAAGCTCGTAATCTTTCAATAATTCCAACCATCTTCGTTGTCTTAAATTCAAGTCTTTTTGTGACATCAAGTACTTAAGACTTTTGTGGTCGGTATATACCCGACATTTTTCACCATACAAATAATGTCGCCAAATTTTCAAAGCAAACACCACCGCAGCCAATTCCAAATCGTGAGTAGGATAATTCCTCTCATGAGGTTTTAACTGCCTCGAAGCATATGCCACCACTTTTCCTTCTTGCATGAGCACACAACCCAAACCATTTAGAGAAGCATCACTATACACCACAAATTCTTTACCTGATTCGGGCTGTACTAACACTGGTGCCTCTGTTAATAACTTTTTCAATTCTTCAAAACTCTGTTGACATTCTTCCGTCCATTCAAATTTAACATCCTTTCAGAGTAATCTAGTTATAGGAGCAGCAATTATAGAAAATCCATTTACAAACCGCTGATAATACCCAGCTAGCCCCAAGAAACTTCTAACTTCGGTTACGTTTTTCGGTGGTTTCCAATCAACAATAGCTGAAATTTTACTAGGATCAACCCGTATACCATCACCTGAAACAATATGACCCAAAAATCCAACTTCTCGAAGCCAAAATTCACTTTTACTAAACTTAGCATACAGCTGCTTATTTCTCAAAGTTTGCAAAACTATCCTCAAATGCTCAGCATGCTCTGTATCATCTTTTGAATAAATTAAAATATCATCTATAAACACCACAATAAATTTGTCCAAGTATGGCCGAAATATGCGATTCATTAAATCCATAAACACAGCAGGAGCATTTGTCAATCCGAATGGCATAACTAAAAATTCATAATGACCATACCTTGTTCTAAAAGCAGTTTTAGGCACATCCGACTCTTTTACCCGCAGTTGGTAATACCCAGATCTCAAGTCAATCTTTGAAAACCATGTCGCTCCTTTTAGCTGATCAAACAAATCATCAATTCTTGGCAACGGATACTTGTTTTTGATTGTCACCTTGTTTAACTGCCGATAATCAACACACAACCTCATAGAACCATCCTTCTTTTTCACAAATAATACAGGAACACCCCAAGGTGAAAAACTCGGTCTCACAAAACCTTTATCAGTCAACTCTTGCAACTGCGACTTTAATTCCTTCAACTCTGCTGGTGCCATTCTATACGGAGCAATCGAAATCGGAGCTGTTCCCGGTATCAAATCAATACCAAATTCTACTTCCCTGACTGGAGGCAAACCCGACAATTCTTCTGGAAATACGTCCGCAAATTCACACACAACCGGCACTGATTCAACTTTCTTTTCAACTTCTTTTGTATTAATTACATACGCCAAATAAGCTTCATAACCCTTTCTCAGATATCTTTGAGCCGACATTGAATAAACCACACTAGGCAATGCCTCTGATTTATCTGATTCAACCCGCAGAGTTTCACCATTTCCACACTTTAATTCTATAATATTTTCTTTGCAATTTATTTTAGCATCATGCAATGTCAACCAATCCATACCCAAAATAACATCAAACTCATCAAACGGCAACAACATTAAGTCGGCCGGAAAGTAATGATCCCGAATCATTAAAGGACATTTCTTACATACTTTATCGACAGTCGCACATTTGCCTAACGGATTCGACACTCTAATCATAAATTCTGTGTTCTCAACAGGTATATTCATACTAGACACCAATTTCATGCACACATATGAATGAGTAGAACCGGGATCAATCAAAGCAATAACATTAACATTATAGAGGGAAAATGTACCGGTAATCACATCAGGTGAGGAAGCATCTTCACGCGCTTTAATAGCATAAGTTCTAGCCGGAGCCCTTCCTTCAGGTCTAACTGGTGCATCCCTGGCTTCATTCTTACTGCTTGCTTCGCTCCCAGCTTTTCTTGGATATCTTCCTCTCGAATCCGCCCCACTTGTTTTTGTATTCTGAAAATTTTCTTTTTCAGCTCTCTCTGGGCAGTCTCTAATAAAATGATCCGAAGAACCACATCGAAAACATTCATTTGCTCTACACGGACCAAAATGATTTCTACCACACCGCTGGCACTCAGGTTTAACAAATCTCGAGTTCCCTACACTGGCTGCCGAAGTAGTCTGGGATTTAGGACCCACATTTTGCTTCTTATAATTCCCATATGATTGCCCAGCTAAAGCTTGGGAACGAGGATTCATATTCCTTGACTTTCCAGGTTGCTGTGAAAATGAACCGTTCATCGGTCTTTTCTTCCAATTTCTAGTCTCAGCCTCTACCTTTTTCTTTTCTTTAAGTAATTCTTCGGCCTTACAAGGTCGATCAACCAATACTACCATTTCTTTTAATTCAAGAATTCCAACAAATACCTTGATGTCTTCGTTGAGCCCGTCTTCAAATCGTCGGCACATCTTGGCCTCTGTAGGAACATACTCTCTGGCATACTTACTTAATCGAACAAACTCTCTTTCATATTCTGTAACCGTCATATTACCTTGCTTCAGCTCAAGAAATTCTTTACGCTTCTGATGAATAAATCTTTCACTAATATATTTCTTCCGAAACTCTTCTTGAAAGAATTCCCAAGTTATTTTCTCTTTCGGTACCACCGAAATCAAAGTCTTCCACCAATTATAAGCTGAATCCCTCAACAAAGATATAACGCATTTCAAACATTCTTCAGGTGTACAAGATAATTCGTCAAATACCCGAATTGAATTTTCAAGCCAGAACTCTGCTCTCTCGGCATCATCATCAATATTTGCTTTAAATTCTTCGACCCCTTGCTTGCGAATTCTATCAACTGGAGTTCTGTGAAATTTCATCATATCCATACCTTGAGGCATTGGGGGTACAGGTTGAGGAATCGGGGGAGGTGGGGGAGGTCGTACATTTGGGTTCGTACGAACGAACTCACTGTACCATGCACTCATCATTTGGAGAAAGGCTTCCCGATCCCTTTCTCTTCCTCCCTGACCAATAGTAGGGGGTGGCTTTTCAGTCGGCGCTGCTCCTTCAGCCAGAGCTGGCGCATTACTTTCTACTTCATCTGCCACAGCTGGATCGGGATCCATTTACTATATAAAAAAATTCATTTAAAAAGGTCAGAAGTCGTCACACTATCACAATTCATACATATGGCATGTATAGTAAAATCCGTACATACAACACGTAGTCCGAGAATTGACTAAACCTGCTCTGATACCACTAAATGTAACGCCCCCACGCCCGAGACCGTCGCCGGAGTCGAGTATGAGGTGTTACTAAGCTTAATTTAACATTTTTAGAACTTTGGATTATTTGTTTCTACATTCACAGCTTTTAAGCTACTTGCGTCACAGTCACAAGAAAAATCATATCTCGAGTTACGAAACTCGAAATCAAGATCCGTAAATTTTCCCTGAATCTAGACTCATATACCTATCTACTAATTTTTTCTAGAATTTTTGGTTGGGCCAATTAGTACAGTTTATTAGTTAAAGTTACCCCTGTTTCAGGACTCGACTGGTCTGACCTCTGTTTACTACGAACCACATTTCTCTCTGTAAAAAATTCATATGACTATGAAATTTGTTTCTATTAAAACTAGACTCAATAAGGATTCTGAGGATTAAAATATACCACCTAATTATATCTTTATAATTTATGATGAATTTCTAAAGTTGGAACAGGGGATTCAAAAACTGCTATGACCCTATTTCACTAAAATTCATAATTCCTTTACCTGTTTCATTTGTTTCATGTGAAATTAGACATAATACGCTTCAATTTGATATGTAGTCCATCATCAAATTCAATTTCTATGATTTTTAGTAAATTTTCAAACTCGCGTCAGTGTTGCTGCAGTATTCTGTTTATGGCAAATTTGATCCTTTTTATGAGTTTTTATGCACTAAGTATCTTAATAGTTTTCCTTAACATCAAACATAATCTACACTAACCATTTTCATAATTTATCATTCTCAAGCATTTCCTCAACTGTTCCACAACCATACCATAAGATCATTTACACAAAATAGGTATATTGCTATACATGCCATACTTAAATTTACAAGCCATTTACCAAAAGTTTTCCGGATAGTGTGACTGAGCCTTCGACCTATCCCGACTCCTGAGCTGGCTTGTCCAAAACTATAATAAGTAAGGAGGGAGTAAGTATAAATGCTTAGTAAGTTCATATGCGAATAATAAGTAACATAACAAACAGTTATACCAATCAACATTAGCATACATCACTAAAACACATATCACATTTCTAAACATCATTCCTCATCATCTTATTACCTTATAGTGGTTGTATCAATACTCAACCCGAGGGTTAAATACATACCTGTCCAAAATAACCATTTCACATCACTTACCAATACGTCTCTTTACATCTCGAATATTCCTCCATTTGAGTAGAACTTTACCCGTTGAACACATCGGAATATAATTCGGATACATGGATAATTTGCATATAAGTGCCACATATTCAATCAAGCAATCATGTAACCCGCCCATAAGAGAACTCGGACTCAACTAACGAGCTCAGGCGTTCGCATCCATAAGTGAACTCGGACTCAACTCAACGAGTTCGGACATTCGCATCCATAAGTGAACTCGGACTCAACTCAACGAGTTCGGATGCTCAACCATCCTAGTGACATGTCACTTGTATCCTAATCTATTCCTAAGGTTCAAACGAGATTTTTCTCGAACACTTATCCTTGTCGTCTTCCGTAGAATGCCGAAATCAATACTCGGTAACAATTATATTTAACAAGTAGCTCACATAATTTACATATTATTTGAAATTAACCACAAAGCATACATTTCATAATGAAATTCAGCATAACACATAATTAATATCAATAACTTAAAAATAACAATTATGCTACATTATTTACACATGAACTTACCTTGGTACCAAAATACAAAGATTTTGCAATTTAGTCCACAATCTTTTCTTTTCCTCGATTGAGGTCGATTCCACATCTTTCTTGATCTAAAATAACACATTTAGCTCATTTAGTACTCACATTATCAAATTAATCCTTAACTCAAATTTTGGCAAAATTACAATTTTGCCCCTAAACTTTTGCATATTTACATTTTTGCCCCTAGGCTCGGTATTAAACTTTATTCCTTATTCTTATGTTTTACAACATGCTGATCACTTTTCTCTTCTATGGCAACATCAAATTCTCACTCTAACATGTACTTGTGACTATTAGGTATTTTTACCGATTAAGCCCTTTTACTCGTTTTTGCTTAAAATCGAGTAGTACAAGTTGTCTAACATAATTTAAAACCCCATATTATATCATAAAACATCAAAATACACAAATTTCACCTATGGGTATTTTTCCAAATATAAACCCTAAGTTGAATTATTGCTAACATAAGCTTAATCGAGCTACCGGGATTCCAAAAACGTAAAGAACATTAAAAACGGGGCTTGGAATCACTTACTATGGAGCTTGGAAGCTTGAAACAAACCCTAGCTATGGAGAACCCTTGAAATTTCAGCCTAATGAAGAAGATGGACAAAAATTGGCTTTTAATTTTGTTTTTAATTCATTTTAATAACTAAATGACCAAAATACCCTTACTACTAAACTTTCCAAAAATTCCTTCCATGTCCTAATTTTGTCCATGAACTTAAAATTGGTCAAATTGCTATTTAAGACCTCCTCATTAATATTCCAAAACAATTTCATACTAAAAACTTCTAGAATGCAAGTTTTGCAACTTATTCGATTTAGTCCCTACTTGCAATTTGAGCACTTTAGGCATAGAATTTCATCACGAAATTTTCACACAATCATGCAATCATATCATAAACCTCAAAATAATTATAAAATAATTATTTCTATCTCGAATTTGTGGTCACGAAACCACTATTCTGATTAGGCCCTAATTCGGGATATTACACCGTGTGTTAACCTTGTAACTCTCTAACTTGCAACACACGGTCGTGTCGCAGGCCGTGTGCTAAGCCTGTAACACAGTGATATGATACATTAACAATTTAGAAATGACACACAGCTGTGTCGCCAGGCTATGTGATCCATAATTTGACCCCTAAGAATAAGCGATTTCAAGGCAAAAACACACCTAATCATCCATCCCATTTGTGCACATATTCAATTGACTTAAACATCATTCAAACACTTATAAATTTACCATTTCAAACATCATATTTCATCTAATCAATATGTCATTCAAAGGCACCATATTTATATCAAAACATCATTAACCAAACAAATCAATATGTCCATACTTCAAGCAAAAAACCTAGTTCATTTTTCTACAAAATGATATCACAAATGACCATTTACATGCCATCACAAACATAACAAAAGAATATTATATACAAGCACTTAAGAATGGCCAAAATAACCTAACTTGCCAAAGTTCCAAAGCTCATCAAACTAAACATAAACTTCAAAAGCATATACATACCAAATCAACCATTACACATTCAAGAAATACCATTATAAAAAGGGTCCTATACATGCCATATATAACCTTGGCCAAATTACTCAAAAACTATCGAAATGGTTGCTGGATAGTGTGATTAATCCCCGAAAAGCTTCCAACCAATCGAGCTTCTAATAATCTATAAAACAAAGGAAAGTAACTACGTAAGCAAATAGTTCTTAGTAAGCTCGTATAAACTCAAACATAACTTACCATTTCTTTAACACAAATTATAGAATAAACATAATATCATTACCAAGACCATAAGCCTAGTAAAAGCCTATACAAGCACCATCAAACTCACAAGTTAGTAGCTTCATCCATGATACATATGAGTTCAAACATATAGTAAGTAGATTTCATATACACATCATTTAATTCATTAACCTTTTTATAAGATCATGAACCATTTCATTTATATACTTACTATGCCATTTCTTTTACTTGCCCATCAAACCATCTAGAATTACATTGGATACTTGGGAATTCTCACACATTATTTGCCTTTACATATAACTGTAACATTTCTTTTACATCAATGCTCACACGAGCTGCGAAATGGGTCTACTCACACGAGCTGTGGGTCGAAATGTTAGCTACATGATGCTGCTTACACGAGTTGTAGAGAATCCGCAACAAATGCAGGACCTCAGCCATTGGTAGGACATTCAAGACCAGCACCCGAAACATGAAATGCCTATGACGTGCCATTCGTATCCTAATAATTCTTAAGATTCAAACAGATTCGTTATCCATTAATTACTTAAAACGCCGATACATAAGCATTTTCAAGTCCGTTTATATTAACACAATATAGTAAATAATCAATTTAGCTATCATTAATACTATTACAACTCATACGAACTTACCTTGACAACTATATTTGTAAAAGTATAATTTGAGACTAATCCGAAGCTTTCACCTTCCTTCAATTTAAGTCTAATTATTGTTTATCTTGATCTAAATAGATAATTTTATTCAATTAAGTACTTCAAGTATTCAATTCAATCCATAATTCATATTTATGTAAAATTATAAAATTACCCTTAATATTTTAACTTTTCACAATTTAGTCCTTAAGCTCCTAACTTAAATATTAATCATTTTAACCTAAATTCATATTAAGCAATGCTACAAGGGACCTTGGAACAACCCATAATTATCAACATTTCACAATAAAACCCATGAATTTACACTTTTAAAAATTTAATCCCTATTTCAAAATTCATCAAAAATCACTTAACAAAACAAGTTTGTTTAACAACCAAGATTAGCCATAACTATCCACTAACTTAATTATGGTATATTTACTATCTAAGCACATTAAATTTCCTTTCCATAGCGATTTAGCCCTTTTAACTAATAGAATTCAACTTTTGTACATTTTTCAATTTAGTCCTTTTTACCTAATTAACTATTTAAACTTGAAAATTTCTTAACAAAACTTTAATACGACTTTAAAATAATTTCGTAAACATTAAAAAATATTAAAATAATAACTCACTTATCGAAATTATGGTCCTAAAACCACTGCTTCTAACACCACTAAAATTAAGCTGTTACAGCCAGTATAGTTCTTTGGCAAAAACACTTCACCTGTAACACCCCTTACCCGTGTCCGACGCCAGGACAGGATATGAGGTATTACCGGACTTGAACTCGGATATTCATGAAAAATCGAGTTATAAAATTTTTCTTCAAATCAATTTCATTCATACATACGCAATTCATCCTTTACATGGGCCTACGAGGCCCAAAACATACATCGGGGGTGATTCAGGACTAAACCGAGAAGTTTCGAAAAACTTTGGGCAACTTAATAAATTTCTAGTTTTGGAGAGTCACACGCCCGTGGGGGTAGGCCGTGTGGTCACACACGCCCGTGTGGTTTGGGAAACGGCCGTGTCTTCAACCCGTGTAACTCTCTAACTATGACGTCATCATCAAAATAAAGTCACACGGTCGTATCACACACCCGTGTGTCCAGACCATATGATACAATAATAATTAATGAATTTTTCATAAAATGGTGCAGACTTTACATGGCCAGAGCACACACCGTAGGCCGTGTTTCTCACACGGCCAAGATACACGCCCGTTTGTTTACTACTGGGCATACTGACTTGTAAAACTAGGGTGTAGGGGATACATGGCTATGCAACACGCCTATGGGGGCAGACCGTGTGTGACACACGGCCTAGACACATACCCGTGTGTCAACCTATATGGATAATTTAGAGGCTATTTTCTAAGCCAATTTCCACCCTCACTCATCCACATACTCAAACATGTTTCATAGCATGTTCAACACAACATATTTAAACACTCAATATCCAATGCCTTGGCATTTTCACGCCTTCAAAATATCATCCTAAAACAGACGCAATTAGTCACACCATTTAGAGGCATTCAACACCAATTTCATGCATAACCAAATTTGTTATCCAAATTCCATAATACATATTCAAGACCATGATCATTTTAAGCCATTAAGTCATTTCTTATCTTCTAGCATCTAATCCATACTTTATCATACATTCAACAAACAATAACATATCACATCATCAAGGCATTAGCACATGCATGCATGGATAATTAGATTACAACCCAATAATCAAATATAAGCCATGTCACATGGCCATTACAAAATGAATCATTACTATTAGAGGCCTTTACACTTGGCCAAATTAGCATGACACATATCACAAAATAAACAAGTCCCCTATACATGCCATACTCAAGTTATCAAATTCACTATACCCAATATTCTTTTGATAGTGTGATCAAATACTCCGACAGCTTCCGATCCCTGAGCTAGCTTGGCGGAACTACAAAGGATGGAAAGTAAAGGGGGTAAGCATTAAAGCTTAGTAAGTCCACATGCAAATAATATGCAATAATAGTAAGCAGTTATCATGCAAAGGCATAATAACATAACCATAAAGATTATTCATCATTCTAGTGTTTTGACTTATTTATCAAGTGTTCATATACATATATACTTTCTCATCATAATTCATCCTTTATCAAGGCATTGCTCATGAGTTTATCGTACATACCTATATTTACCCGTAGTATATATATGACCATACCTTCTTTAACATGCCCTCATTGGGACTTTCATCACCTCATCTATTGCATTACCCGTTGAACACTAAGAATACTATTGGAAACACAGAAATCTTGCACATAAGTGCCACATATACATACGTACCCAAAGCTACCTCATAACATGTAACGCTTATAATAGAGCTACTCACGGGCCTGCTCACATAAGCTATCAGTCAAGGTGTAACTACACGAGCAGCTCACACAAGCTGTCAGGCATCTGACGCACTCAAGACTACCTAGCCACCGGTAAAACATGTACAAGACTAGTGCCCGAAGCCCAATTACATGTATCGCATTCCTCATGAACTCAGACCAACTCAATGAGTTCGGATGCCACATAAATATCAAGAACCCAGACCAACTCAATGAGTTCGGATTTCTAAATTCTTAGTGACATGTCACTTGTATCCTAAACTATTCCTAAGGTTCAAACGAGATTCTTTCTCACGTGTACATAACGTCTCCATTATACTTGCTTGTGATGTCCATAATATCATTCGTACTTACAACACCATCATTAGGCACAACATACATAATAATAAAATATTTTTCACATAGTATCAACACATCAAAACATACTATTTTGTCACATTATTTACACATGTACTTACCTCGGTACAAAATGATGATAAACGAGCCTATTCGTCGAAAACTTTATTCTTCCCTCGATCAAGACCCGAATCACATTTTTCTTAATCTATAATGCCAAATTTAACTTGTTGAATAATCATATTGTTGAAATTGATTCATAATTTATACTTTAGTGAAATTACTCTTTTACCCCTAACTTTTTACTTATTTATAATTTAGTCCCTAGGCTCGTAAAATGAAATGCATGCATTTTCTTTGTTACCCAAGCCTAGCCAAATTTTCTTTGTACTCATAACAGCCCATATTTTCATCAAAATTAGATTTTTATCACTTATTTTACACATTTTTTCAATTTAGTCCTTTTTAGTGGTTTTCATGAAAAATCATCTTGTAAAATATGTTTATCGCACACTAAACTCTTATATTCCTCCATAAATCATCAAAATACATTTATGTCACACATGGGTAAATTTTCATACATAAACCCTACTTCAAAATAAGGGTGGAAATAGGTAGATCAAGCAATGAGGACTTCAAAAATGTAAAGAACATTAAAACCGGGCTAGGGAACACTTACTATTGAGCTTGAAAAGATGAACAAAAACCTAGCTATGGCTCCTTGAAATTTTTGGCAATGGGGGAGGACGATGGACACAAAATTTGACTTATTTTCTCTTTTTATTCTTTTATTTACAAAATGACCAAAATGCCCTTAAGACCTTTCTTTCAAATTTTTCCTATATTTGTCCATTTTTGTCCAAACTTTTAGAAATTGGTCAAATTGCTACTTAGGACCTTCTAATTTATAATCTAAAGCAATTTCATGCTTAAAGCTTCTTGAACACAAGCTTTTCATCTTATTCAATTTGGTCCCCAAAATTCAATTAGACATTTTATGCATAGAATTTCTTCATAAAACTTTCACCCAAGCATGAATACATATCATGGACCTCATAATAATCATAAAATCATTATTTTTGTCTTGGATTTGTGTTCTAAAAACCACTGTTCTGACTAGGCCCTAATTCAAGATGTTACAACTCTCCCTCTTTTAGGGATTTTCGTCCCTGAAAATATTACGGGCAAAAAGGTTTGGGTATTGTTTCCTCATAGCCTCCTCTGGTTCCCATGTAGCTTTTTCAACCCCATGTCTTTGGCATAAGACCTTCACAAGAACAATACTTTTGTTTCTTAATTGCTTGACTTCTCAAGCCAAGATCTTAACTGATTCCTCACCATAAGTCAAATCCGATCAAATTTCAACTTCTGTCGGAGCAATCACATGTGAGGGATCAAATCTATATCAGCGTAACATGGACACGTGAAATACATCGTGAATCTTTTCTAACTTAGACGGCAAGGCTAATTTATAAGCTATCAGACCTATCTTTTCGGTAATCTCATACTGTCTTATAAAATGAGGACTCAACTTGTATTTTCTACCGAATCTCAAAACATTTTTCCATGGAGACACTTTCAATGATACTTTATCACCAACTTGATACTCAATTTCCTTTGTTTTCAAATCCACATACGACTTTTGTCTATCCGATGCCGCTTTCAAACAATCACAAATTACCTTCACCTTTTCTTAAGTTTCCTTAACCAATTCAACTCCATGAATCTTATTTTCCTTAAGTTCAGTATAGTATAAAGGTGTACGACATTTACATCCATACAACGCCTCATAAGCTGCCATTTTCAAGCTCGACTGATAATTTTTATTGTAGGCAAATTCAACCGACGGTAAGTACTTTTCCCAACTACTTTAGAATTCTAATACACAGCATCAGGTTATGTCTTCCAAGATCTAAATTACTCGCTCAGATTGTTCATCAGTCTGAGGATGAAAAGGAGTACTAAAGTTTAGTTTCGTGCCCAAAGCCTCTTGCAACTCTTTCCAAAATCGTGATGTGAACCTCGGATCTCTATCCAAAATAATCAACAAAGGTACTCAGGGAAGTCTTACAATTTCAGAAACATATTATCAAGTGAATAATCAGTGCATACCGGTATAAAATGGGTCGATTTAGTTGACCTGTCAACTACAATCCATACGACATCTTTCTTTCTCGGTGACAATGGCAAACCTGTCACAAAATCCATAGTAATTCGGTTCTATTTCCATTCGGGAACCAAAATAGGCTAAAGTAAGGTACCTGGTGTTCGGCATTTACTTGCTGACAAATCAAGCACCTCGATACAAACTCAGATATATCTCTTTTCATACTGTTCTACCAATACATTTTCTTTAAATCATTGTACATTTTCGTGCTACCCGGGTGAACTGACATACATCCGTTATGAGCCTCATACAAAATACTCTGAATTAACTTGGTATTCTTTATAACACACATTCTACCACGGAAACTAAGACAACCATCGGAGTCTTTCTGAAAGTCTAGTTCACTGTTTGATTCACACTGAGCTTTCTTTGCTTGTAACTCTTTATCAGTTTTCTGAGCATCACAAATCTGTTGTAGAATAGTCTATCTAGCCCTCAACTCAGCTAGAATTGCACCATCATTGGACAGGGTCAGCTGTGTGTTCATAGCTCTCAAGGAAAATAAAGACTTCCTGCTCAGGGCATCGGCGACCACATTTGCCTTACCAGGGTGATAATCAATCACAAGCTCATAGTCTTTTAACAATTCAAGCCATCTTCATTGCCTCATATTCAAGTCCTTTTGGGTTATCAAATATTTAAGACTTTTATGGTCTATATAGACATGACATTTCTCTCCAAATAGATAGTGTCACCAAATCTTCAAAGCAAATACAATGGTAGCCAATTCTAGATCATGCATCAGATAGATCTTCTCATAGGGCTTCAATTGCCGTGAAGCATAAGCTACTACTTTACCTTCTTGCACAAGCACACAACCCAATCCACTCAAGGATGGATCACTGTAAATCACAAATTCTTTCCTTGATTTCGATTGTACTAACACTGGTGCCTCGGTCAATAACATTTTCAATTTCTCAAAGCTCTGCCGACATTTTTCCGACCACTCAAACTTGACATCTTTCTGAAGTAATCTCGTCATAGGAGTGGCTTTCATAGAGAATCCTTTCACAAAACATCTGTAGTAAGCGACCAAACCCAAAATGCTCCTAATTTCAGTTACATTCCGTGGCGGTTTCCATTCAACAATAGTAGAAATCTTACTAGGATCAACTCGGATACCATCACCTGAAACAATATGTCCTAAGAATCCGACCTCTTAAGCCAAAACTCGCTTTTACTGAACTTAGCATACAACTGTTTGTCCCTCAAGGTCTGCAAAATAGTTCTCAAGTGTTCGGCATGCTCTACCTCATCTCTAGAATAAATCAGGATATCATCGATGAATACCGCAACAAACTTGTCCAAATATGGCTGAAAAATTCGGTTCGTTAAATCCATAAACACAGCAGGAGCATTTGTTAATCCAAATGGCATAACAAGAAACTCGTAGTGGCCATATCTCATTCTAAAGGCAGTCTTAGGCATATCTAACTCTTTAACTCATAATTGATAGTAGCCAGATCTCAAATCTATCTTAGAGAACTATGTCGCTCCTTTTAACTGGTCGAACAAATCATCAATCCTTGGCAGGGGGTACTTGTTTTTAATTGTCACCTTATTGAGCTGTTGGTAGTCAATGCATAATCTTATGGAACCATCCTTCTTTTTCACAAATAAGACAGGAGCACCCCATGGCGAAAAACTTGGTCTCGCTAAACCTTTGTTAGTCAACTCTTGCAACTGTGGCTTTAATTCTTTCAGCTCAGTCGGGGCCATCCTGTACGGAGCAATAGAAATAAGTGTCGTCCCTGGCATTAACTCAATACCAAATTTAACTTCTCTAATTGGAGGAAAACCTAGCAATTCCTCTAGAAATACATTCGCATACTCACATACAACTGACACTGATTCAATTTTCAATTCGGATTCCTTTGCATTAAATGTGTATGCCAAATAAGCTTCATACCTTTTTCTCATACATTTTTGAGCAGACATCGAAGAAATTACAATTGGCGACTTATCTGCATCATCTGATTCAACTTGAAGAATCTCACCATTTTTACATTTCAATTCAATAACTTTCTATCTACAATTCACTATAGCATCATGTAGTGCCAACTAATCCATCTCCAGTATGACATCAAATTCATCAAATGGTAACAACATCAAGTCGGTTGGAAAATAATGACCTCTAATCATCAAAGGACATTTCTTACATACTTTATCAACTATCACATGCTTTCTTAACGGATTTGACACCTTAATCATAAATTCGGTAAACTCAACAGGTATATTCATACTAAATATCAATTTCATAAACACAAACGAATGAGTAGAGCCAGGGTCTATCAAAGCAATAACATTAGTATCATAGAGAGAGAAAATACCAGTGATCACATCAGGAGAAATTGCATCTTCACGTGCGCTTATTGTATGGCTCTGGCCTGAGCTCTAGCTTTGGATCTCACTGCTGTATCTCTTGTGACATTCTTGCTACCAGACCCATTCTCGGATTTCTCAGGGGTCTTCCCCTAGAAGCTGTGACACTCGGTCTTGGATTTTGAAATCTTTCTCTTCCTACCATCTCAGGACAGTCTTTAATATAGTGGTCTTGAGAACCACACCTGAAACAAGATCCATCACTCACCCTACAGGTGCCAAAATGACTTCTACCACATTGCTGGCACTCGGGTTTGGAAGGTTTAGCGTTAGCCACGCTTGCCACAGATGTAGCTCGAGATTTAAAATCTGAATTCTACTTCCATGGCTTTCTTATGAATGTCCAGCTGACACATGTGAACGAGAGTACATCTTTCTAGGTTTCTTAGACTGAGATGGAAATGACTTACTCTTGTGTCTCTTTCTTGTGTCTCTAGCCTTAGACTCGGCTTTCCTCTTTTCTTTAATTAGCTATTCAGCTTTACAAGCCCGTTCGAAAAATACTACAAATTCCTTCAACTCACCTACTAACGTCTTGATATCCTCATTAAGTCCATCTTCAGATCTCCTACACATTTTAGCCTCAGAGGATACACACTCCCTAGCATACTTACTGAGTCTGACGAATTCTCTCTCATGCTCATTAACTGTCATACGACCCTATTTCAAATCCAGAAATTCCTTACGCTTTTGGTCAATAAACCGTTCACTATTATATTTCAAATCCAGTAACTCTCTCTGGAGGTACCATGGATGTTAGCATTCTCCACCAGTGGTATGTTGCATCTCTCAATAAGGATATGGCACATTCTAAACATTCATCGGGTGTACAGGATAATTCATCAAATACCAGTATCGAATTCTCTAACTAGAACTCTGCTCTATCAGGGTCTTCATTGGCATTCGCCCTAAATTCCTCAGCACCTTGATTTCGAATTTTATCGACTGGTGTTCTCAGCACCTTGATTTTGAATTTTATCGACTGGTGTTCTAGAGAATCTCATAAAATCTATACCTTGAGGCATCGTGGGTGCGAGTTGAGGATTTGGAGGAGGTGGGGGAGGTTGAGCGTTCGGGTTCATTCGAACGAACTCCGTGTACTAGGCATTCATCATGTGGAGAAAGGCTTCTCTGCCTCATTCTCCTCTACTAACAGTCTTAGGTCTACTATCGGATGGCACTGCTCCTTCAGTGAGAATAGGTGCATTACTTTCTACATCATTTGCCACTGCTCTGTCGGGATCTATTTGCTATATGAAAACACATTTTAAAATCGTCAGGAATCATCACACTATCACAATATATGTATGGCATGTATAGCTAGACTCAAATACATGCTACGTAGTCTGAGAACTGACTAAACCGTAGCTCTAATACCACTAAATGTAACACCCCTTACCCGTGGCCGACATCGGGACAGGATACAAGGTATTACCGGACTTGAACTCAGACATTCATGCAAAACCAAGTTATAAAATTTCTCTTCAAATCAATTTCATTCATACATAAGCAATTCGTCCTTTACATGGGCTACGAGGCCCAAAACATACATCGGGGGTGATACGGGACTAAACTGAGAACTTTCAAAAAAACTTAGGGCAACTTAACAAATTTCTTATTTTGGAGAGTCACACACCCGTGTGGTTTGGGACGCACCCGTTTCCTCAACCATGTAACTCTCTGACTATGGCGTTATCATCAAAATAAAGTCACACGGCCATATCACACGCCCGTGTGTCCAGACCGGGTGGTACATTAAAAATAAATGAATTTTTCATAAAATGGTGCAGACTTCACATGGCTAGAGCACACGCCTATATAGCTAGGTCGTGTTTCTCAAATGACCAAGACACACGCCCTTGTCTTAGCCCGTGTGTTTACTACTGGGCATACTAATTTGTAAAACTAGGGTGCAGGGAACTCACGGCTATACAACTCACCCATGAGGGCAGATCGTGTGTCATACACGGCCTAGACACATGCCCATGTGTCTACTCGTATGGACAATTTAGAGGCTATTTTCTAAGCCAATTGCCACCCTCACTCATCCACATACTCAAACATGTTTCATAGCATGCAACACAACATATTTAAACACTCAATATCCAATGCCTTGGCATTTTCATGCCTTTAAAATATCATCCTGAAACACATGCAATTAGTCACACCATTTAGAGGCATTCCACACCGATTTCATGCATAACCAAATTTGTTATCCAAATTCTATAATACATATTCATGACCATGATCATCATAAGCCATTAAATCATTTCTTATCTTCTAGCATCTAATCCATACTTCATCATACATTCACCAAACAATAACATATCATATCATCAAGGCATTAGCACATGCATGCATGGATAATTAGATTACAACCCAACAATCAAATATAAGCCATGTCACATTGCCATTACAAAATGAATCATCAATATTAGAGGCCTTTACACTTGGTCAAATTAGCATGGCACATATCACAAAATAACCAAGTCCCCTATACATGCCATACTCAAGCTATCAAATTCACTATACCTAATATTCTTTTGATAGTGTTATCGAATACTCCGACAGCTTTCGATCCCCCAGGTAGCTCGGTGGAACTACAATGGATGGAAAGGAAAGGGGGTAAGCATTAAAGCTTAGTAAGTCCACATGCAAATAATATGCAATGATAGTAAGCAATTATCATGCAAAGGCATAATACCATAACCATAAAGATTATTCATCATTCAAGTGTTTTGACTTATTTATCAAGTGTTCATATACATATATACTTTCTCATCATAATTCATCCTTTATCAACGCATTGCTCATGAGTTTATCGTACATACCTGTACTTACCCATAGTATATCATATGATCATACCTTCTTTAACCTGCCCTCATTGGGACTTTCATCACCTCATCCATTGCATTACCCGTTGAACACTCGGAATACTCTTGGATACACAAAAATCTTGCACATAAGTGCCACATATACATACGTACCCAAAGCTACCTCATAACATGTAACTCTCATAATAGAGCTACTCACGGGCATGCTCACATAAGCTATCGGTCTGGGTGTAACTACACGGGTTACTCACACAAGCTGTCAGGTATCCGACGCAAGCAGGACTACCTAGCCACAGGTAGAACACGCACAAGAGCAGCGCTCGGAACCCAATTACATGTATCGCATTCCTCATGAACTCAGACCAACTCAATGAGTTAGGATGCCACATAAATATCACGAACCCATACCAACTCAATGAGTTTGGATTTTTAAATTCCTAGTGACATGTCACTTGTATCCTAAACTATTCCTAAGGTTCAAACGGGATTCTTTCTCACGTGTACATAACGTCTCCATTATACTTGCTCGTGATGTCATGGATAACGACCATAATATCATTTGTACTTACAACACTATCATTAGGCACAATATACATAATAATAATAAAAAATTTTCCACATAATGTCAATACATGAAAACATACTATATTGTCACATTATTTGCATATCTACTTACCTCGATATAAAATGATGATAAACGAGCCTATTCGTTGAAACTTTATTCTTCCCTCGATCAAGACCCGAATTACTTTTTTCTTGATCTATAATGACAAATTTAACTTGTTTAATAATCACATTGTTCGAATCGAATCATAATTCATACTTTAGCAAAATTACTCTTTTACCCTTAACTTTTCACTTATTTACAATTTAGTCCCTAGGCTCGTAAAATGAAATGCATGCATTTTCTTTGTTACCCAAGTCTAGCTGAATTTTCCTTGTACTCATAACAGCCTATATTTTCATCAAAATTAGATTTTTTTCAATTTTACACATTTTTCAATTTAGTCCTTTTTAGCGATTTTCATGAAAATTCATCTTGTAAAAGATGTTTATCACACACTAAACTCTCATATTCCTCCATAAATCATCAAAATACATGCATGTTACACATGGTTAAATTTTCATACATAGACCCTACTTCAACATAAGGGTGGAAATAGGTAAATCAAGCTACGAGGACTTCAAAAATGTAAAGAACATTAGAAACGGGTAAGGGAACAATTACTATTGAGCTTGAAAAGATGAACAAAAACCTAGCTATGGCTCCTTGAAATTTTCAGCAATGGGGGAGGAAGATGGACACAAATTTTGACTTATTTTCCCTTTTTATTCTTTTATTTACCAATGACCAAAATGCCCTTAAGGCATTTTTTTCAAAATTTTCCAATACATGTCCATTTTTGTCCAAACTTTTAGAAATTGGTCAAATTGCTACTTAGGACCTTTTAATTTATAATCTAAAGCAATTTCATGCTAAAAGCTTCTAGAACACAAGCTTTGCATCTTATTCAATTCGGTCCCTAAAATTCAATTAGACATTTTATGCATAGAATTTCTTCATGAAACTTTCACCCAAGCATGCATACATATCATGGACCTTATAATAATCATAAAATTATTATTTCTATCTCTAATTTGTGGTCTCAAAACCACTATTCTGACTAGGCCCTAATTCAGGATGTTACATCGCCAACATAATGCATATAGTACCTTGACAAATACATACCACCAACTTATACATACTTCTCTCAATCATGTATGTTTACTTATGACCCAAATTTATGCCAACCTCGAACTCATATTTAAGAAATCAGAATCATGTATCAACTATAATCATTTTAATATTCATATTCATTGTTAAATTGAACATGTGTTCTCTCAAAAGGTCAACTTGTCTCGGTGATGATTCGAGTTGTTTAGTTGCCCAATCGTAAAATTAAGAAGTATGTTTTGAAGTTTTTGAATTGGGTTGAAAAGAGAACAAATTTGGTGGAATCAAGAAATAGATTTTTAGTTGTTTAAAGATGTAACAATAGGCTCGGTTTCAAGGCTAAAGATAGAACCAATATTATAGAGAATATTAACCCAAATCTTATATTAGTTCGAAAACTGGAAATGATAGCTGATCATGACCCACTATATATGAAAGATAGGAACCAACGATCTAAGGTTGAATGCCATACTTTGGAAAAGTGATAAGTTCAGAAATGACAAGATTGACGCCACAAGGATGTCTTGATAAGTCAATAGAGTCAAGAGAGAACAAAGGGAGTTGAACACTCACCAAATATGATAAAATTCATAAAAACGATCAAAAGTCCCTTTATAATAAGTTGGAAGAAAGTATTTGTAGCTAAAAAACAAAGGCTAGCTGAATAGCCACTGAGTGACTAAATGGACATTTGATTTCAGTTGTTAATGAGCTAAAAATTTCTAGAATAGTTCATGAAGGTGCCATAAAACTTCTCTAGCCTTGAGAAGGTCATTGGACAACTTCTAAGGTGACTACATGTAACTGGAATTAATTGGAATGAATGGGAGCTGATTAGCCACATAGAAAACTAAATGGGCAGCTTGTGATTCAGGTAATAGAGCTGAAACTTCCTTGAAGGTTCTCAGCAACTTCTTGGAAGGTTCTCCAGCATTGGTGATATCAATAGACAAGTCTTTGATGATTCTAATCAGTTGAAATTAAAAAAAGTTAATTAAGAGGCTGAATGGAGATGAATGGTCACGTTAAATTCGGCCAAAGGGGTGAATGGTTTTAAATGAGATGCTTTGATTACCTGAATGGGCTGAAAGAATTTATTGACAGCTTAGAGCACTTCAATGGTCAGCTTGGGAGAAAGAAAAACACAATTCTTGACTCTTGGTGTTTCACAAAAAGGCACATAGAAGAACTAAAAAATAGTAACTGGAAGATTAATTCAGCTCAAGTCCATTGAGCTCCACGAACAGCCACAATAAAGATGAGTAACTTCAGCTTCTTTAGTCCCGATCCATGCATATCAATTTAAAACATATAAAATTGGCAGCAGCTTAAGACAAATTAAATGAGCTTCAATTCGGCTGGACAAATTAATTAGGAATCAATACCATTTCAGCTGGATAAATTAATTATCAACAAGAATTAAATTTGTCCTAAACTTGACACATTAAAAATATGCACTAACTAAGACATATTTAAGCTAATTAAAATGACCAGAATTTAGACACATTAAAATTTCTATTTAATTTATTCTAGCTGAAATTAACTAAACTAACTAACTTAATAATTTATTCCAGCTACTAAAACATGTATGAAATTTAAATAACATATCATCAAGCTCAACGAGCTAGCATGAAGCCGAATTGAGCTTCATTGAGCTAGATGAAAACCAAGATTGAACTAAAATTAAACCTCATTTTGCACTTGGGCCTCTCGAGTTTAGGCCATTCCTGGTGTCGTCGATTTGAGTCACAACATGATGCGGCCGGGATCACATCATACCCTCCTTCTTGAAGATGATTTGTCCTCAAATCAGGCCATTTGCTTGAAAAGAATCTTTCAAGGTCACGAACCCTTTTGCTCATGAACCTGACAGATTCGTTTCCAAAAACCTGAGAACCACAAATGGTTCAGAAAGGATGCAAGTTATTTGCATGCCCTCCCTCTTTAGGAGGGTACCATTTCAAATTGTCACAAGAATGAATCAAACCAGTGACATTATAAGTTTTGAGCATAGAATAACTTTTTAGAATCCTATTCAAAAATGGATGTACAAACTATTGCCAAAACAAAAAATATAAGTTGGTCTTACCTTTTCAAAAGGACTCAAAATTTTCATCGATGGTAACATTCTAGAGTCACATAGCACTCGCAAGTTATAATCTTGGAAAAAAAAAAGTTCCATGGCTCAAATCCCTTAAATCATAATATAAAACAATAATCTCCGGGATCGAAAACAAAGTTTTCTCTTACCATTTCAATCTGACTCGAAGGTTTCATGGCCAGCAACATAGAAGGAATAGCAATCAATTGTAAGTTAGAATCATGCAAGACATGCTTGAATACTTTAAACCATAATATAGAGCAACATCCGAGATCAAAGATTCGACTTTGTGAGCCATCTGAATTCACATACTTTGTTTTCATAATTAAAGACAAAACATCAAGCAAAAAAAATTTATTCACACAAAACTTAAGTTGCTTGATTTCTCCCAATGATGAATCAGAATAATGGATTCTAAGTTTGAACACATGAGTTTGGTTACTCAAACCAAAATTCAGCAAGAATTTCTTTTCCTCAAATAACTCTCACATGCTAAACGAAGGGACTTCAAGCATGCACATGTGCAAACAATCCCACCACTTAAATCTCATTCGAACAGATTTGCACAAACATGAGGAGTTTACGTAACAAATTAGAGAATTCACTTTGTCATCACAATCAAACAAATAAAATTTTCTATGTGAATAATATTTATCACACACATCCAAAGTTTGTATAGACTGAATTACTCCAACGTCTTCAACAAACTTGCCAACACGAAACTTATCAAAAGAAAAATTTTCCCACAGACATGAGAATCCCACACAAGACTTTAGAAGGTTCACATTAACATCACACTCAAACAGATTAAGCACTTTACATGAAAACTTGTTATCACGCAAGATTACGTCTTGTATTTATCGATTTAATCGAATGACATCAACAGATTTTCAATGCAAAACACATCAAGCGAACAACACTTTATGCCCACACTTAAAACGAAATTATCAACCACAAGTAATGAATAATAATTAACCAAATCAAAATAAGGCGATCTCTTAAGAACTAAGTCATCGAAAAATTTATCGACAACTTTCAAACCTGATTGTCGTGACTCGATTGCTAGAGATTCTCTACGTTGATTACCTTTAAGCACTTGTGGTTGGATTTCACCTTCAACCTTACCTTTTTTAGATCAAATAAAAATGTCTCTCACCAGGAAAGTATTGAAGTTGAAATTTATCAATTGAATCTTCAGAAAAATGAAAAGAAACAACACGAGGAAAACTCACATGTTGGTTAGTGGAAACACTCCCTACTTATTCTTGCTCCCTACATCTTTTTCGTTAATATCTTTTTCTAACTCATTTTTAAATTCTGTTAGAATTTTCAAATTCTCTTTCTTTTTCACTCATCTCTTTTGAAGATTGACTCACACTTTTTATTTCAATTTGCTTGTCTTGCTCGCACACTTTTTCTTTTCTTTCTTTGTACTCACTTTCTTTTTGCTTACTCTCAATCTCTTTTTTCTTTCTTTTGTTTACTTGTTTGATTTCTTTTTCTCTTGTCTCAATTTCATTCAGAATTCACTCATTTTCTCACATTATCTTTTCTTGCCTATTTTTTCTTTTTATTTCTTTTTCTCTTTTCGTTTCATTACAAGAAGAAGACAATAAGAAGGAATCAGAATGGCAAGTTTTTTTATGGAAAGAAGGGGAAGAATCTACATATAAACCAAGTTCAACTTGTCGCGAATATTTCTCCGAGGATGATTGCCTTGGTGCACTTGAAGAGATACATCGATCTTCTCATTGGTGTTCTTGAAAAATCTCAAACTCGAAGTTTGCTTCTCTTTTTCTCGAATTCCTTAACGAATAGGAATCTCGATAAGAATCTCTTTCCGAATAGTCTTTGGATGTGTGTCGCCTTGATGATCTTAACTCTGTGTCTCGACTTGGCAAAATTTGCTTTCGTTGGCCTATTGCTTTACGGCCTAGCTTTTCTTGGATAGGCTTGATTTTTCGGTCGAGCATGCACTCCATCTCTTTCATCAAATATTGAAATCAGATTCTGAAAATTCTTCTCAAAATATGATTAATTGATGAAGGAAAAGGAATTAAAACAAAACATAAAGTAAATACCTCACCATAAAATAAAATAAAAAAAACCTCACAATTCACTCGGAAAAAAATAAATTTCATAACAGCCCGATTTAGGGCCTAGTTAGAATAGTGGCATCGGGACCACAAATTTAGAGTCGAATAAATTATTTTATAATTTCTTAGATGTTATAGCATGTTTTTAGGAGTGCATGAAAAAATTTGGTGAGTTAATTGTGACGTTTGTGAGCCCAATTGTGAAAAAGGACTAAATCGCATAAAATGCAAAAGTCCTATTTTGATTTCTAAAAGTGCCAAATAGCTAGAGAACCTAAATTAGGGGTATTTAAAGGGCAATTAGGCCCTTTAGGGAGGCATGGTCGGCCATAGGAGACAAGGGTGGTCAAATTTTCAAAACTTGGTAGGTTAGGTCGCTTATTTTGACTAAAATAGGAGAAATTAAAAGAAAGATGATATCATCCTTTTTTTCATCTTCTTTCTCCACCGAAAATTAGCCATTGAAGGGGATTTGAAAGCTTAAAAATTTTAGCAACTTTAGGCCTTCGTGAATCAAGAAATACTAAATCTGAACCTAGACCGGGGGAAAGCCAAGCAAAGCGACTAAATCGACTAGTCACCACATTTTGTAATCTGAGGTAAGTTGTATGTAAATAATACAACTGCATTGATAATATATGCATTTGAATTGCATTGAAATTATTATAGTATGAATAGCTTGATTATGGAAATAAAAGAATAGAGATAGTAGAATTCCTGAATGAACCTTAGGAAATAAATCGGATATTCATGCCATGACATTTGGGTCACTTGCATGAGCTAGTGTAAGACATGTTTAGGACATGCATCGGCCACATTATGAGAACCAGTGTAAGACCATGTTTGGGATATGACATCGGCATTGAGATGAGTGCTAGTGTAAGACATGTCTGGGATATGCATCGGCCTCGAGACGTAAACCAGTGTAAGACATGTTTGGGACATGCATTGGCTACGAGATGTGTCAGTGTAAGACCATGTCTGGGACATGGCATCAGTACAGATATGCTAGAGCTTGCGTAAAACCAAGTCTGGGACATGGCATCGGCACCTGCACCCATGTTTAAGGCTAAATGAGTATCCGGTAATGTCTCAAATCGTTCAACGGTGAAAGTATGATTTTAAGTTAACAAGGAAAGTATAACCGTGTTGTGAGTGGTACATGTACCACTATGATATGTATGAAATGTGAGCTCAATATATGCTATATGAGGTGTATTGAATATTGATGAGTAAGTTTTGCTTATGCCACTTGTGTATTATGATGCTTGTTAATGGATGATAAAGTTATGTTGTATATTTATTTATTTGCAACTTACTAAGCTTTATGCTTACTCCCTCTCCTTTTTCATTTTCTTATAATTCCGCCTATCTAGCTCAAGGACCAAAGGAAGTTAGAGATATGGATCACACTATCAATCAAAGTTTTCGGTATAGTTTGATTTATATTTTTGAATATGGCATGTATAGGGCTTAGATTTTACTAATTTTTGTGTCATTGAGAACTGGCCAAATGTGTTTGCTTGGGTTGAAAACCCTTCATTTTGTATTAAGCCTTGAATGATGGCTATTATTCATTTTGATTTATATGCAAAGATGTTATTTTCATGGATGAGTAAAATGCTCAAATGGAATGTTATTTATTGTGGCTGATTTGAATGTATGAGATTGCCTTATATTGGTTTTGGTTGCCATTGAGCAGGTTGTGTAAATAAGGGTGGCTAAAAGGCTTGGTAAATAGCCTTTTATTGTTTACACGGGTAGACACACGGGCATGTGTCTAGGCCGTGTGTGACACACGGTCTGGCTTATTGGCGTGTGGTCTGGCCATGTGTCCCCTGTACATAAAAATTTCAAGTCAGTATGCATGATAGTAAACACACGGGTAGAGACACGACTGTGTGTCTTAGCCGTGTGGGGAACACGGCCTAGCAAATGGATGTGTGCCTTGGCCATGTGACATTTTAGGGATACTAACGTTAGAAACAGAATGTTCGTGTTTTTGCACACAGGCTAGGACACGGGCATGTCATGGCCTTATGAAGGACACAGGCCAGGGACACGGGCTTGTGCCAGGCTGTGTGAAAACCCCTGTAGGTGTGCATTTAAAATTAATGGCTACACGGGCATGTTGCCCTTCTACACGAGCATGTGCCCTGTTCTAAAGCCAATTTTTTTATAGATGGTTTAAGGACCTGGGTTGATCCCAAATAGTTTTCAATGGTCGATTTTGGGCTCATATGTAACACCCTAAACCCAGCCCGGATGTTATGGCCGAATCTGGCGTGTCACATTGAAGTGTTTTAGCGAAAACCTTGTTTTCATTGAAAACCCTTCCTTGAAAAAAATATGAACCCTTAATAAACTTATTTAACTTTCTTTTCAATCACAAAAACTTGTTTATAACATATGATTTTAAGAAAACCTATCATTTTAAAATTTAGTTGCGGAAACGTAGTATAAGAAAAAGCTATGGTTTAGAAAAATCCATGTTCAACTTCTCGTAATTACAATGCATAAAAATAATAATCCACATAATAACAAAAAGGAAGCCTTATTACATTCCGGTCTGAAAAGTAATTAATAAAATAAAGAACTTATATGCTTTTAAAAGAGAAACAAGTCCAAGTTGTCTTGCTAGCTGGCTACCCAGGGTCCCTCCAAACATCGAACCTTCTACTAAGCATCACCTGAAAATTAAATAAAAGAGAGGGTGAGTTTTCGCAAACTCAGTGTGTACAACCCTCGACATGTAACAACCATTCAATATTCACCATACATCAAACATGCAATGCAATACAGTGCAATCCCATCCCAATAATCCATCCACTACACACCAGCTCCATCCCCCAATACACATCATGTGGGGATATAAATATCGACCCACCCAACCGATACACATCCATGGTAGCCCGGTTGTGGAACCACCTTTATTTATACATTGGGCTTAAAAGCCGTCGGTGGATCCACGATTGTCAAGCAACCATGCAATCCTCATATACTTCCTCCGTTCCATATTTCCCAACCAATATGCAACCTAAGCAGAATATCATATGTATGCAGCAGATATGCATGTCATATCCATAAAACTTACTTTCAACACATAGGGGTATTTTGGTCATCTTCACCCTTAGGGCATTTTGGTAATTTTCCCATTATTACGGTTTTTACTTACCTTGGCCCGTTACCAAATCCCGTGAGCTAAGATGAATAAATACTATGCACCAGGTAGGATTCCAAAGAAGAGGAGGTGAGTCATTAAGACCGCTTAATTATTAAGCTCTCCCTAGATCCAATCCTAGACATGCGTATACCCGTTGCCACAACTTAACCCTATGACTTGTCCATGGTCACATTAAATTAATTAAGTTTTATGTAGTCATCATATACTAGACCCAAAACCCATTACAAGGCCCAGAAAAATTCACATACCTGTATAGGGCCCACTAGACCCAATTATATTCATATGGCCCTTTAGGCCCAAATCACATTTATGTGGCCCATTAGGCCCAAATCACATTATATTCATGTTCACATACGAATTTCTATCACATAGCATCAATGATCAATTTTTTTGCCTATTATGGGCCCAACAGCCCATCGGGCCCATTAAGCATATTCTGGCCCGGTTGGCCAATTCACAGCCCAAGTCCATGGAGTCGCCCATGGGCCTCAAATAACCTATCAGTTTTCTCCTCATGAGTGTTCGCGTACTCGCAAGACCACCTAGCCAAAATTTTGACTTTTCGGCATTTTGGCTTTTCGGCATTTCGGCTTTTGCCGATCTACTTGTGTGTGTAGTGTATGTACATACCTGGTAAGCAAGCGTGCTGTGATTCCCTTAGTCACCAACCTACAAATGATATCACCTTTCAATTAGTCGTATGCTTAATACATATTTTACCCAAAAAACGAAACCTCACCTTAACCTTATCTTGAACACCAATCCCTAATAGCTTTTCCTTGATCATGTACTCCCTAGATCTGCATTAATCTTACTCATTAAAACCAAATACTAGGGGGATAGCATCCAACATAATTCACCCCCTTATCTTACTTAAGACCATTTGGCCAACCTTAGCCAATAAGAGAGGAATACTTACCAAAATCGCAAAACACCTAAGGAGCAATTCGGCAGAGAGCTAAAACCTGGGATTCGATACTAATTCCCTACCAAAGTTGATTAAAAAGAGTGAGGGGGAGTAATTGGTATTAACAATACTAACCGAAAAAGAGATAAGGTACTTACACCAAAAGAGTAATCGGCCCAAGGGAGATTCAGCTTTTCGACTTTCAAACTAATATGGTGAATAAGGTTTATTTGGCACAAATTAAAGCAGAAGGGTAGAAGAAGGAATTGCCTAACCCAAAGGGTAAAACAAAAGAGATCTGAGGAGAGAAAGAATGGCAAAAGAATCAGCTAGCAAAGATGGAAAAGCCAATCAGCACTAAAAAAATAAAGAATTTGGCATTAGCCTAGGATCCCAAACTCAGCACATATTTATAGCCTCTAGCCAAACCCTCAATTCCCAATTCAGCTCCATCACTTCCCCCTTCTCATCTCTTCATTTTTCTCCCTAATAACTCCCCAATCTATCTCCTAAATTTTCTCTTTTGAACACTCCCCTTAGAGTCCATCTTCATGCCACTTCCAACCTTCTAGAAGGCCAAAATTAAACTCCTAAAAATACTAAGCTAGGATTCGAACCTCGGATCTTCTTACTAGCTACTAACGCCACCTTCCTACACCCTAAGTGGCATTACTTAGCCACTCCTCCACAAGGCTTTTTGATGCCATTTTCCCCTATCTTTATTTAAAAGCCCAACTACTCCCAACCCTGATTCTTTTAATAATTAAATTAAAATTCCTCCACCACAAAACTCGAACCTAGAACTTCTCCAACAAACCTAAACACTTCAAATTCCTTAAACCCTTAAACCCTTAAAGCCAATAAGTCATTTGTCATTTTCTTGCATACTTAAAAATTTTATGAAATCTAAAGCCCAAAGCCCAATTCATCTAGGCCCAAAATTCGGGGCGTTACATCGTAAGCCCATAATAAAAAGTTTAAAGTAGAAATTGAAAAGTTCTTAAGCGGACCAAGTCTTGATGAATTGGGGGAACATTTATGTACATGAGATCGAATTAGGTAATGCCTTGTATTCTGCTCCGGCGTGGGTTACGAGTATGGGGTGTTACATTTAGTGGTATCAGAGCTATGGTTTAGTCGGTTCTAAGACTAACCTGGCGAAAGTATGAGTCTAGCTATACATGCCATAACTGTATATTGATAGTGTAACGACTTCTGACGATTATAAATTGTATTTTCATATAGTAAATGGACCCTGATAGAGCTACAGCAGACGACGTAAAGAGTAACGCGTCGGCTTCCGCTAAAGGGACCGCGCTAGTTGAGAGTGAGCTCGTAACTATGGGCCATGACAGAGGGGCTAGAGAAGCCTATCTCTGAATGATGGACGCTTGGTACACGGAGTTCATTCGTGCAAATCTGAACACTTCACCTCCCCAACCTCCTCAGATTCCTCAGTATGCCCCGGTAGCTCCGTAAAACGCAGACTTGATTAGGAGAGAGAAGCCTCCAGTAGGCAAGATTAGAAAGCAAAAGGCCAAGGAATTTCAGGCTAACTTAGATGACGACCCGAAGAAGGCAGAGTTTTGGTTAGAGAATGCCATCAGGGTATTTGATGAACTGTCGTGCACGCCTGAAGAGTGCGTAAAGTGTGCAGTATTGCTCTTGCGAGATTTGGCTTACCAATGGTGGAACACTCTCGTGTCTGTGGTACCGAGAGAGAGAGAGTAACTTGGGAATTCTTCCAGGAAGAGTTTCGAAAGAAGTATACTAGCCAGAGATTTATAGACCAGAAAAAGGAGGAATTTCTAGAGTTGAAGCAAGGTAGTAAGACTGTGACGAAGTATGAACGTGATTTTATGAAACTCAGCAAGTATGCGCAAGAGTGCGTATCCACAGAAGCTATCATGTGCAAAAGGTTTGAGGATGGTCTAAATGAGGATATCCGAGTATTTGTTGGCATTTTAGAGCAAAGAGAATTTATGGTACTCGTTAAGAGAACATTCAAGGCAGAAGAATTGGTTAAAGAGAGGAGAAATGCAGCTATTGAGTCGCGGGATTCAAGAAAAAGACAAATAGGGAAATTGCATCAATCCTCATATAAGAAATCTAAAGATTTCTATACCCGATCGAATGCTTCGGTGGGGTTCACGAACAAGATCAAGGATCAGCAGAACACAGCCTTTAGAGCCCAGGCCACCTCTATCGCAAATGTTAGCAGTGCTCGACCAAATAGGCCAAAATGTTTGCAATGTGGTAGACGCCATTTCAGCGAGTTTCGAGGTAAAGAAAAAGGGTGCTTCAAATGTGAGTCACTGGACCACTTCATCCAAGACTATCCAGAAATGGAAGAAAGAGAGAGAAAACAAGAAGTGAAAGCGAGTAGTGCTCCATTGAGGAGTAGTCCACAAAAGAACTGTAGAACCGGGGCTACTAGCAGAGGTGTGCCAAAAGATGTGACTGTGATGTCCGAGGGCAGAGCGCCTGCAAGGACTTATGCTATTCGTGCCTGTGAAGAGGCAGAGTCTCCTAACGTGATCACGGGTACCTTTTCTATCCATGATATACCTGTTGTTGCTTTAATTGACCCGGGATCTACTCGCTCTTATATTTGTATGGAATTAGTACCTTGTATGAACATGATAGTAGAGTCCACTGAATTTGTGGTAAAAGTATCCAACCCTTTAGGCAGACATGTGCTAGTGGACCAAGTATGTAGGAATTGTCCTTTGACAATTAGAGATTATCATTTTCCGGCTAACTTGATGTTATTGCCGTTTAATAAATTTGATATAATCCTTGGGATGGGTTGGTTGACTTCTTATTATGTTGTAGTGGATTGTGGGAGAAAAGTGATTGAGTTGAAATGTGAAAACAAGAGTATTTTTCGAGTTGGACCAGATGAGTCGGATAATTTGCCTGTAATAGTATCGTCTTTGACTGCTGAGAAATATTTGAGGAAAGGATATGAGGCTTATCTCGCTTTTGTGCTTAATAGTCAAGTATCTGAATTGAAGATAGAATCAGTACCAGTGGTTTGTGAGTTTACAGACGTGTTTCCAGAGGAATTACCCGGATTGCCTCCAGTGAGGAAAGTTGAGTTTGGAATCGATTTGGTCCCCAGTAGGACACCCATCTTGATTGTTTCGTATAGGATGGCTCCTACGGAGTTAAAGGAGTTGAAAACTCAACTACAAGAGTTAACTGACAAGGGCTTTGCGAGACCGAGCTTTTCCCCGTAGGGTGCTCTAGTGCTCTTTGTGAAAAAGAAAGATGGGTCGATGAAGTTATGTATCGACTATAGACAGCTCAATAAGGTAACAGTGAACAACAAGTATCTTTTGCCAAGAATTGATCACCTGTTTGATCAGTTAAAGGGAGCCACTGTATTTTCTAAGATTGACCTGAGGTCAGGATACTACCAGTTAAGGGTGAAAGAGCAAGATGTACCGAAGACTACGTTTCAGACAAGATACGAGCATTATAAGTTCCTCGTCATGCCCTTTAGTTTAACTAATGTCCCGGCAGTGTTTATGGATTTGATGAACCGCATTTTTCGACCGTATCTGGATAAGTTCGTGGTAGTCTTTATCGATGATATATTGATTTACTCGCGTTATGAGAGTAAGCACGCGAAGTATTTGAGAAGTGTATTACAGACCCTAAGAGACAAACAGTTGTACGCCAAGTTCAGTAAGAGCGAATTCTGGCTTAAAGAGGTTGGATTTCTAGGACACATTGTGTCAGGTAACGGGATTAGAGTAGACCCAAGCAAAGTCTCGGCTATTGTTGAATGAAAACTGCCGAAAAATGTGACTGAGGTCTAAAGCTTTTTGGGTTTGGATGGATACTATAGGCGATTTGTAAATGGATTTTCTATGATAGCTACTCCGATGACGAGACTACTGTAAAAAGATGTCAAGTTCGAATGGACAGAAAAGTGCCAACAGAGTTTCAAGCAATTAAAGGCTTTGTTGACCAAAGCCTCAGTGTTAGTACAACCGGAGTCGGTAAGGAATTTGTGATATATAGTGACACCTCCTTGAATGGTTTAGGGTGCGTTATTATGCAAAAAGGCAAGGTTATCACCTATGCCTCAAGACAGCTGAAACCACATGAAAAAAATTACCCAACACACGATCTAGAGTTGGCCACCATCGTGTTTGCATTGAAGATTTGGAGGCACCATTTGTATGGCGAGATTTGTCGAGTATTCACTGATCACAAAAGTCTCAAGTATTTAATGATGCAGAAGGAATTGAATCTATGGCAACGAAGGTGGCTAGAGCTAATAAAGGATTATGAGTTGATAATTGACTATCACCTAGGAAAGGTGAATGTAGTTGCTGACGCTTTGAGTAGAAACTCATTATTTTCCTTGAGAGCCATAAATCCTAAGTTGATGATATCTAATGATGGTTCAATTCTAGCAGAGTTGAGAGCTAGACTGATATTTCTCCAAGAGATTCGTGAAGCTCAGAAAGGTTATAAAGAGTTGCAAGTGAAGATGGCTCAATGCGAGACGGGAATAGAATCCTAATTTCGTATTAGTATCGATGGGTGTATAATGTTTAGAGATAGAGTTTGTGTACCCAAGAACAATGAACTTATTCAGAAGATTCTATAAGAGGCACATAGTAGTTGTTTGTTATTCCACTCGGGCAGTGTAAAAATGTACAACAACCTGAAGAAAATGTACTGGAGGTCAGGGATGAAAAGAGATATTTCAGAGTTCGTTTCCAAGTGTCTTGTATGTCAGCAAGTGAAGGCTGAACACCAAGTACCTTAGAGTCTACTTCAGCCTATATTGATCCCCGAGTGGAAGTAGAATCGGATCACTATGGATTTTGTAATGGGTTTGCCGATAACCTTGAAGAAATAAGATTGTGGATAGGTTAACAAAGTCGGCACATTTTATACCAGCGCGTACCAACTACTCCCTTAAGAGATTGGATGAATTGTACGTTTCTAAGATTGTGAGACTACATGGGGTGCCCTTGTCGATTGTTTCAGATAGGGACCCGAGATTTACCTCGAGGTTTTGGAAAAAAGTTACAAGAGGCTTTGGGAACAAATTTGAGTTTTAGCACAATATTTTACCCACAAACAGACGGCCAGTCAAAAAAAGTGTGTTGTGTTCTTGAGTTTCAAGGCAGCTGGGAAAGGTACTTGCTGTTGGTTGAATTCACCTACAACAATAGTTATCAGACAAGTCTAAAAATGGCACCTTATGAGGCTTTGTATGGGTGAAAGTATCGAACGCCCTTATATTGGATTGAGCTTAGAAAGAGTAAGATTCACGGGGTCAATTTAATGAAAGAGACTGAAGAGAAAGTTAAAGTGATTCGTGACTATTTAAAGGTTGCCTCGGATAGATAGAAATCCTACACAGATTTGAAACGAAAGGAAATTGAGTTTCAAATTGACGATAAGGTGTTTTTGAAAGTATCTCCGTGGAGGAAAGTCCTCAGATTTGCTAGAAGAAGCAAGTTGAGTCTTCGTTTCATAGGACCTTATGAGGTTATCGAGAGAGTAGGACCAATTTCCTATCGATTGGCTTTGCCACCAGAATTGGAAAAGATTCACGACGTATTTCATGTGTCCATGCTATACCGATATAGATCAGACCCTTCGCACATGATTGGGCCGAAAGAGGTTGAGATTCATTCAGACATGACTTATGGCGAAGACCTAGTTAAGATATTGGCTCGGAAAGCTAAACAGTTAAGAAATAAGAGTGTTGCACTCGTGAAAGTTTTGTGGCATAGACATGGAGTTGAGGAAGCCACATGAGAACCCGAGGAGACTATGAGAGATCAATACCCGAACTTATTCGTCGATAAGATTTTCAAGGACGAAAATCCCTAAGTGAGAGAAATGTAATAGCTCGATTTAGGGCCTAATCAGAATAGTGGTCTTGGGACCACAAATCTGGAGTCGAATAAATTATTTTATAATTTTTTAGATGTTATAGCATGTTTTTAAGAGTGGATGAAAAAATTTGGTGAGTTAATTGTAACGTTTGTGAGCCCGATTGTGAAAAAAGACTAAATCGCATAAAATGCAAAAGTCCTATTTTGATTACTAAAAGTGCCAAATAGCTAGAGAACCTAAATTGGGGGTCTTTAAAGGGTAATTAGGCCCTTTAGGGAGGCATGGCCGGCCATAGGAGACAAGGGTGGTCAAATTTTCAAAATTTGGTAGGTTAGGTGGCTTATTTTGACTAAAATAGTAGAAATTAAAAGAAATATGATATCATCCTTTTTTTCATCTTCTTTCTCCACCAAAAATCAGCCATTGAAAGGGGTTTGAAAGATTAAAAATTTTAGCAACTTTAAGCCTTCACAATTCAAGAAATATTGAATCCGAACCCAGACCGGGGGAAAGCCAAGGAAAAGCACTAAATCGACTAGTCGCCACATTTTGTAATCCGAGGTAAGTTGTATGTAAATAATACAACTGTATTGATAATATATGCATTTGAATTGCATTGAAATTATTATAGTATGAATTGCTTGATTATGGAAATAAAAGAATAGAGATAGTAGAATTCCCGAATAAACCTTAAGAAATAAATCGAATATTCATGCCATGACGTTTGGGTCACTTGCGTGAGCTAGTGTAAGACATGTCTGGGACATGCATCGGCCTCGAGACGTAAGCCAGTGTAAGACATGTTTGGGACATGCATCGGCTACGAGATGTGTCAGTGTAAGACCATGCCTGGGACATGGCATCAGCACAGATATGCTAGAGCTTGTGTAAGACCATGTCTGGGACATGGCATCGGCACCTGCACCCATGTTTGAGGCTAAATGAGTATCCGATAATGTCTCAAATGGTTCAACGGTGAAAGCATGATTTCAAGTTAACAAGAAAAGTATAACCGTGTTGTGAGTGGTACAAGTACCTATATGATATGTATGAAATGTGAGCTCAATATATGCTATATGAGGTGTATTGAATATTGATGTGTAAGTTTTTCTTATGCCACTTGTGTATTATGATGCTTGTTGATGGATGATAAAGTTAAAGTTAGTATGTATGATAGTAAACACATGGGCAGAGACACGACCGTGTGTCTCAACGATATGGGGAACACGGTCTAGCACACAGGCGTGTGCCTTGGCCGTGTGACATTTTAGGGATACTAACGTCAGAAATAGAATGTCTGTGTTCTTGCATATGAGCTAGGACACGGGTGTGTCATGGCCGTGTGAAGGACATGGGCTAGGGACACGGATGTGTGCCAGGCCGTGTGAAAACCCATGTAGGTGTGCATTTAGAATTAATGGCTACACGGGCATGTTGCCCTTCTACACGGGCGTGTGCCCTGTTCTAGAGCCAAATTTTCTATAGATGGTTTAAGGACTCGGGTTGATCCCGAATAGTTTTCAATGGTTAATTTGGGGCTCGTAGGCCCATAATAAGAAGTTTAAAGTAGAAATTGAAAAGTTCTTAAGTGGATCAAGTCTTGATGACTTGGGGGAACGTTTATGTACATGAGATCGAGTTAGGTAATGTCTCGTATTCCACTCCAGCGTGGGTTACAAATATGGGGTGTTACAAGTGTTTTCACTCACGCTCGTGTTTACCTCACTATTTGGCTTTTTCCCACTCTAATGAGCTCACCGCACTCTTGCCTTTTTCCACTCTATTCGCCTATCTAAGTTCTCAACGGACTATTTAGACGAATTATAATCCGTTGTGGAGTCGGTTTATAAAAGTGATGTTCGGTTTGGGTAGAGATTGATGTTAGGACAAGGGTAGGCTAGAAAACAAAATGAAAAGGTTTAAGTGTGGCCGAATGATTTTGTTGGGAAAAGGAATGATTCCGGGCAGAAAAATTGTACGACAACTTCACCTTTTTTTTAATTTCGTAACTCTTTTTTTTAATACTTCTGAATTTTGCACTTCAAATAATATATGACAAGATTGACGCCACAAGGATGTCTTGATAAGTCCATAGAGTCAAGAGAGAACAAAGGGAGTTTAACACTCATGAAATATGATAAAATTCATAAAATAATCAAAAGTCCCTTTACAATCAGTTGGAAGCAAGTATTTATAGCTAAAAAACAAAGGCTAGCCAAATAGTCAATGAGTAACTAAATGGACATTTGATTTTAGCTTTTAATGAGCTGAAAATTTCCAAAATAGTTGATAAAGGTGCCATGAAACTTCTCCAGCCTTGAGAATGTCATGGACAACTTCTAAGGTTTCTACATGTAGCTGGAATTAATTGGAATGAATGGGAGCTGATTAGCCACATAGGAAACTAAATAGGCAGCTTGTGATTTAGTTGGAAGAGCTAACACTTCTTTGAAGGTTCTCAACAAATTCTTGGAAGGTTCTCCAGCATTGATGATGCCAATAGACAAATCTTTGATGACTCCAATCAGCTACATTCAACAAAGTTAATTAAGAGGCTGAATGGAGATGAATGGAGATAAATGGTCATGCTAAATTCGGCTGAAGGGGTGAATGGCTTTAAATGAGCTGCTTTGCTTAGCTGAATGGGCTGGAAGAATTTATTGGAAACTTGGAGCACTTTAATGATCAGTTTGGGAGAAAGAAAAACACAATTCTTGGTTCTTGGTGTTTCACAAAAAGGCACATAGAAGAACTAAAAAACAACAGCTGGAAGATTAATTCAGCTCAAGGCCATTGAGCTCCACGAACAGCCACAATAAAGATGAGTAACTTCAGCTTCTTTAATGCCAATCCATGTATATAAGCTGCAACAAATTAAATTAGTTTAAAACATATTAAATCGGCAGCAGCTTAAGACAAATTAAATGAGCTTCAATTCTGATGGACAAATTAATTAGCAATCAAGACAATTTCAGCTGGACAAATTAATTATCAACAATAATTAAATTTTTCCTAAACTTGACACATTCAAAATATGCACTAACTAAGACATATTTAAGCTAATTAAAATTACCAGAATTTAGACACATTAAAATTTCTATTTAATTTATTCTAGCTGAAATTAACTAAACTAACTAACTTAATAATTTATTCTTGCTACTAAAACATGTATGAAATTTAAATAACATATCATCAAGTTTAACGAGCTAGCATGAAACCGAATTGAGCTCCATTGAGCTGGATGAAAATCAAGATTGAACTGAAATTAAGCCTCATTTTGCAATTGGGCCCCTCGAGTTTAGGCCATTCCCGGTGTCGTCGATTTGAGTCACAACATGATGCGGCCGGGATTGCATCAGTTGCCTTATCGGAGGCATTACAAATAATTTTTTTCTACTTTTTCACATGTCATAGATGGTCTGGTACTAGGCTTGTACACAATGTGGGTATTTTTACCTCAACCATAGCCATGCTCACACACACAACACGAACTTATTACACATTCGTCAATACAAGACACATCGACCCATCTTTAGTAGGGACAACTTACTTTTCATGATCCATATATCATAGAATTATTACAACTCAAAGGAAACAATAAGGAACTCATTAGAAACTTCAGGATAGAATTTAATTTGTTGGTCTTTTACCTTAATTGTTTGGACCTTTTCTAGCTTTTTGAGCTAAATAAGAAACAATCATAATTATCAAATCATTTATCTACTAAAAATTGATTATGCATGCATTAATGTAAAGAGGTAAATTCCCTCAATTTCATCTTAATGGTTTTTAAGAAATTACCAATCAGCTAGTACTTATCAATGGCATTTGACAAGCTTCTGGAAACCTTCTTTGTCTCCTCTAGCAAAAGATAACTAAAAACTTTAAAGACATATGGAAGAACACAGAGAAACATGTTGACTATATGCATTATTTTATAGCACAAACAATGGAAAATAGACTTAGTGGGAAGGTAAAAAATCCTACTATCACCTTTGAAATCTGAGACTAAGCTTGCCTAATAAGATTTGATGTAACACCCGTTACCCGTATCAAGGTTAGAACAGAGTACGAGGCATTACCAGACTTAACCATACACATAGACGAAAACTGGGCCATAAAATTTCATTTAATTCAAAACTTTTCAAACACATGCATAGACTCATATTTAAAGACATATAACGTGGCATAAATGAACACTTACACATCCATAATCATGCAATAACATGTCTTTCACTTTAAACATATTTGCTTACCATCCTGTATAAAATATACATTATTACATTAACTAGAACTAGACATGCTAAATCTTATTCTCATTTTATACCATCATAACGTAGTTACCAATTTGTCCATTAAACACCCATATTCAAGGCAACATCACTCATTTCCATTTAATTCATGATCCACTGGCCTGCATTTAACTTACCTGATGTATTACCAATCATGCATAACAAACAAAGCTAACTATATCATCACATCAAAACATAGGACATAGCATGATTAATTAAACTTATAAACCAGAATGGATAAGGACCACATCTCATGATCATATACGATAACTCAATGCAGACTGATATGTATGGTCAAAATTATAATAATAATACATATCACAAACCAACTTCCTATACATGCCACTCACTTGATATTTCTAATATTTGAATTAATTCTCCCAAAAATGATAGTTTGATAGTGTGATTTTGCCTCCAACGATCTCCAACTCTGAGCCGACCTGCCAATACTAAAGAAATAGAGAGGATGGGTAATCTTTACGCTTAGTAAGTCCATATGAAATTAATAAGCAATTACTAACATGCTTTTCAAGAAAAAACACTATAATTGTACAATTACACATGTTCAGGTTAAGCTATTTTATCAAGTTATAGTTACTAAATCATTCATATCTGAAGATATAAAACTCCAAATTTAGTTTTGTTAATTTTCCTTGAAACTAGATTCATATACATTTCTCCCATAAAATTTCCAGAATTTTTAGTTTAGCCAATTAGTACATTTTATTCATTAAAGTTTCCCCTGTTTTTCTGTCCAATAGTTCTGACCTCTCTTCACTTAAAATTATTTATCTCATAATTAAGGACTTGGATGATGTTCCTGCACATTATTCCTGAAAGTAGACTCATTGAAGATTCTATTCATATAAATTATAACTCATAATTATTTTTTACAATTTTTAACAATTTTTCTAAGTCAGAACAGGGGATCTCGAATTCATTCTGATACTGTCTCACAAAAATTAGAATATGAAAATAGACTCATTATTATTTAATTCCATAATTTTTTTGAAATTTAATTCAACTTATACAATTTTTGGCGAATTTTCAAACTCACGCAACTGCTGCTGTCCGACACTGTTTTACTACTAAAATTCACTCTTACATAATTTCACTTAATCCATTTTGTCTTATCGAAGTTCACTCAACTATCGAGCACATTGCTCATAATTTTCATAAACATATACCTGCATTTATTCATTATATAATCATGTTCACATGTATTTTTACTTAATTGATTTTCCCGTTGAACTCTTCGGAATAATAACTGATACTCAGTTACCTGCACATATTTTCACACTTGTAGACAAGGCTATCTAGTACGCATAGTAACCTGCACTTAGTACTACACATGCGACCAATTATCCGGTACACGTAGTAGCCTGCACTTTGTACTACACACGTGACCTAACCATCGTAGCCTGCACTTAGTACTACACACGTGATCGAAGTTATCAGGTACGCATAGTAGCCTGCACTTAGCACTACACATGCGACCAATTATCCGGTACACGTAGTAGCCTGTACTTAGTACTACACACGTGACCTCACAATATATCATTCGTATTATTTCTATTCCGAAGGCTCAACCAGGAAATTCCTCACTTTCCAACATGTTACAAATTTATTCATAGTCCTTTTTCAATTTGCAATTTACAACAAATAGTCATTCTATAGGCAGCCACATTTCATATGATAACAAAATATAATAAAATAAAAAGAATCGATAAATTATTTACGTACAAACTTGTCAAAATCTCATCATGTACAACCGTGGAGCAATTCATACAACCCAGGTAATAGTAATTTAACACTTAATTCATGTAACAATAATTTGCCATTCAATTTCACATGACACAACAAGCATTACATTTTTCCATATCATACATACCATCCATCAACTTCTCTTAAACATATTAAATCATACAATTTATGCCATATCAATATAGAATTACAATTCATGCATGGTATTGCATTATTATTAACACACGAACTTACCTCGATCTAGAAACAGCAATTTACCATTTTAGTCCATAATCTTGTATTTTCCCGATTTAAGCCCGAATCTCGATTTCCTTCATCTAAAATATCACATTTAGCCTAATAATTAGTCACATTATTCATACTGGTCAAAAAATCATATTTTTGCAAATTTGTATTTTGACCCCTAAACTTTTGCATATTTGCACTTTTTCCCCAAGGTTCGGAAATTAAACTTCATCATATTTTCTTATGTTTTATGACATGCTGATCATTTTTCCCTTCTACGGAAACATCAAATTCTCACTCTAACATGTACTTATGAACAATAGGTATTTTTACCGATTATGTCGTTTTACTCATTTTCACGTAAAATCACTTAGCAAAAGTTGTTTAACACAATTTCAAGCTTAATATTCTACCATTAAACATCAAAATACATGCATATAATTCATGAGTAAATTTTTAAACACAAACTCTAGCTCAAAATAATGGTAGAAATAGCTAGAACATGTTACCGGGACTTCAAAAATGTAAAGAACATTAAAAACGGGGCTCGGGATCACTTACAAATGAGCTTGGAAAGCTTGAAAACCCTAGCCATGGTGTTTTTCATGAAAAATTCTGCCATGAGGAAGAAGATGAGCAAATTTGGCTTATTTTGGCATTTTTAATTCATTTAATTACTAATTTACTAAAATGCCCTTAATGAAAAACTTTTAAAAACCTATCATACCATGTCCATTTTTGTCCAAAAACTTCAAAATGGTCTAATTACCATTTAAGGACCTTTAATTTAAAAAATCATAACAATTAGACACTTCTAATATTTAGAACTCAACTTTTGCACTTTTTATAATTTAGTTCTTTTGACCAAATTGAGTGCCCAAACGTCGAAATTTTAGAACAAAATTTTCACGAAATCATTCCATGAAATCGTGGACCATAAAAATATAATAAAAATGAATTTTAGTCATCAGATTTGTTGTCCCAAAACCACTGTTCCGACTAGGCCCAAAATCAGGATGTTACATTTGAAATCTAATCTTTTACCAAACGCAACTACTACCACTAATCAGAGTGGTAAAACATTTCTTGTACACTTAAACAACCAAATAAACAGGTCATCCAACTATCTAAACATATCAAACTGTCATCTACAGTATCCAGTTCAATTCCAACTAGGTTTCAACCAGACTCTAACGATACTCGCCGAGCTATCGTTTCCATGTAAAACAATTCTATCGCTCTATAAACTAGCAAGTTCACCCAAAACATCTAGGGTTGGCGGATCACCTCATAAAAAAGTTCAACAAACCTTAGATCTCTCCAAACCATAAAGTTCGCCAAATGGATAATTCCAACAAGGCATCCTTTAAAAGGGCGTACTGATAACTTCACACAACACGCCAACCCAACACTTTAACTGATAATTCACCGTATTTTTACTTTGGCTTACTCAATTATACGCCAACAACACATCGATATGATCTATGTCGAACAGGCCGTTACAACTCTCCTCCACTTAGGAAATTTCATCCTCAAAATTCTTCCCTGCGAATAGTTGAGGGTCTTGCTCTATCATTACACTCTCCTTCTCCCAAGTGACTTCTTCCATATTATGGTTTCTCCACAACACTTTTACTAGTGGAATTTTTTTATTTCTTAATTTTTTCACTTCTCTTGTAAAAATTTGAATAGGCTCATCTTAATATGATAGGTTTGGCTCTACTTCTAGAGTTTCTACTTGCACCACATGGTCTGGATTCAAACAGTATCTCCTCAGCATGGATATGTGGAACACGTTATGAATATTTGACAGTTCTGGCGGTAGTGCAAATTAATACGCCATTGGACTAACTCACTCCATCACCTCATATAGTTTTATAAAACACAAAATTAGCTTTCCTTTTTTGTCCAAATCTTATAACTTTTTTCTAGGGAGAAGCCTTCAAAAATACCTTGTCTCCTACTTCAAATGAAATATTCTTTCTTTTTCTATCAATGTATGCCTTCTGTCGATCTTGAGCAGCTTTTAAATGAGTTCGAATGATCAAAACCTTCTCTTCCATTTCTTGTACCAAGTCAAGACCAATTATCTTTCTCTCACTGAGCTCTAGCCAACAGGTGGGAGATTTGCATATTCTTCCGTACAATGTTTCAAAATGCAACATTCCTAGACTGGCATGATGATTGTTGTTATATGTAAACTCTGCCAATGGAAGATATTTTCCCATTTAATTCCAAAATCTATTGCACAGCTTCCAAGATATCTTTGAGAACTTGAATTACTCTTTTTGATTGTCCATTCGTCTGAAGATGGAAGGCGGTACTGAACCGTAGCTTTGTTCCCAAAAATTCTTGCAGCTATTTCCAAAACCTCAATGTGAACCTTGGATCTCGGTCTGACACTATGGACATTGGTATGCCATGAAGGCGCACAATTTCAGATATGTAGAGTTTTGCAAATTTTTCTAGCGAATAATTTGTATGTACAAGTAGGAAATGGGTTGACTTAGTAAGTCGATCTACAAACGCCCAGACTGCATTCTTCTTAGTAAGATTGAAAGGAAAACCCAAAACAAAATCTATAGTAATCTTGTCCCACTTCCACTCTGGAATCTCTAAAGGATACAGCTTCCCCGAAGGAACTTGATGTTATGTCTTCACTTGCTGGCATGTCAAAAAACTCGAGACATACTCTAACATCTCATTCTTCATTCCAGGCCACCAATATAAGCTTATTAAATCAAGGTACATCTTAACGCTTGCTAGATGAAACGAAAAGGGTCCTTGATGAGATTTCTTTAACAATGATTATCTCACATACATCCTATCCATAAATTGAAGTTTGTCACCTTTTCCCAGGGTAAAGTTCGTAGTATTACCCCTTAATTTTATTTCTTAATTGTATATATTTACTTCGGGGTGTAACTTTACCCTAGTTTGTCGAAAATAGTAAAATTGGAGGAACCAAGCTCGAACTTAGGATTTCTAGGGATAGCTACATTACTTAACTGCTAGGCAAGATACTCAATTTTGTTTAAACTCTTACAACATTTATTCTTAAAATAAGGTGTGGCATTTACTAGGGTTTGGAGCAAATTTTCACAAAATAAAATTGATGCAGGAGAAGAGATTTGAACCTGAGTTTCAAGGACAAATTCACTAATATTTAACCATTAGGCCAATAACTTTCTTATTTAGCAAATGCACAATGATAACATTACAAATCGAGGCGTGACCACTCTTGGTTTCACAAACATTAATTCTATTAACCCAATTTTTGGGATGTGACAAAAATGATATAAATTTATAAATATTATCAAAATATTAAAACCTAAAAAATTATAATAAATTATAAAATTAATAAAACATATGTAAAATATTTAAAATTTTATAAAAATAATAAAATTATTAAAATTTATATAAACTCATAACAATTATAAAAGAATCATAAAAACTTGAACTGGACCAGATCAATCAGTTAGATTGGTTAGACTGAAATCAACAAGGGAATTGGTTCGAAGAAAGCCATTAGACTGGTTGACTTAGGAACTAGGTGATTGAACTGATCTTTTTAATATTTTTTATTATTCAATTTTTAATGTTTTATTTTATTGAACTGGATGGACTAATTGAATTGACAAATTGATGGCTTGACCGTTTCGACCATCAGTTTGATTATGAAAATCTTGGTCTAAATATTTCATTCTGGCATATGCTAATAGTTGGATAATAAAATTTTAGTTTGATAAAAATATTAAAAATTAAAAAAATCAATTCAACCACCTGATTCCCAGGTTAGCCGATCTAATGGCTTTCTTTAAACTAATACCCTTATTGATTTTGGGCTAACTGGTCCAACTGGCTGATTCAATTCAATTCAAGTTTTTATGATTTTTTTATAATTTTTATAAGTTTATATCAATTTTAATATTTTTATAATTTTTTAAGAATTTTAATACGTTTTTTAATTTTAAATAAGTTTTATTAATTTTATACATTTTTCATAATTAATTCTATTTGATTTGATTTTTGATATTTTTATAAGTTTTAATAATTTTATAAATTTATATCAATTTTAATATTTTTTATTCTTTGATTATTTTTCTTTCTATTTTTTTATAAATTTTATGAGTTTTTTAATCATTTTATGAGAAAAATAGTAGATTAAGCCAAAAGCTATCACGTGTCACCACCTTATTAATTCATCAATTTATTTTATCAGTCAACGTGGTGAATGATAAAATTCGTTAACAAAAAAGTTTAAGTGATTATTTTAATTAAAAATATAAATTTAATTAAGTACAAATTTAATACATAAGCATAATTGATTTTTTATATTTTTAACTTTTTTTTTTAATATAAGCGTAAGAAAGATAAGTTGTTATATTCAAAAAGTAATAATAAGTTCTGAAATGTTCTTTTAAAATTCTGCTTTAATTTATGCGAACGAATAAGCGTTTTTTTTTTTCCTCCTGGAAGTAGGTCATCTTAACAGTATAGAGTCGTGAAAAAATATATCCAAGTTACAGGCGTCGGTGAAAACTAGCGAGTATAGAACTTAGGTACTCGCTCTTAATCTCAATTGGATTTTTTTTGTCAGAATAAAAAAGTAAAATATCACCTACGTCGGCACTCTATATAAAACCTACGATTTGTCTCAGAAACAAAAATGAAACCCCAAAAAGAAGATTGGTAGAAAATTAAATATACCCATCCACCACCAACTGTTTGTTTTTGTTTCTCGGGAATCCGAGAGAGAGAGAGATAGAGAGAGAGAGAAGAAAGAGAAGGTTTGTCGTTGGGGCTTGTCTTCGAAGGCGAGGGTGGGCATGGAGTCGCACGTGCCCAGCAACCGAAATGAGACATGGACGGAGGAGAAGCATGTGCACTTCTTGAACTCCATGGAAGCATGGTTCGTCCGTTCAATGCTTCAGAGTAACGACCGCTATAATCTCCGTCTCGACCGTCACTTGCCTGACAGCTCCGACTCCACTCTCGATTGCAAACCAAGGACAAAGCATTCCACTTCAGGTAATGTTTCTCATCATCGACCTTTGTTTTCTTCTTCTTCTTCTTCTTCTTCATGCTGCTTTTTAGCACATATTTTCATATATCCATGGTGAAAAATGGATAAATTTTTTCATATAACAAAAGAAAGCGTTTTTTTTTTTCTTTTCTAATCTCTGAGTTAGACCTTGTTTGTTTAAGTGCCAAAACACTGGCGTAAGGAAGTTGTGAAATATTAACTTGTACGAATTCTTTTATCTTAAACTTTTAAAGATTCGTTTTTGACCAGCCTTCCTAACACCACGCAAAGAATACATAAATTGTCGAATATGCCAGGAGATATTTGTTGCAAGGGTCAGCTCTGTTATGGTTTTCTTTTAATCGTTTTTAGTTATTCTTTTGACATTGTTCCATTCTGGCCTTTTGGGATACCTCCTCCCCCACAGCAGCAGAACATTTCATTGGCAAAACTAGAAGCAAAATGAAGAAGAGTAGGCCTGTAAAAAGATCAATGAGACCATCATCTCAGCCGCATGATTCAGCACAAGATCAGGTTGGTGATCACTCTCTCGACCCTTTAGAGACACTGATGAGATGGTTCAAAATCAAGGTGCTATGAGTTGACCTAGTTAGCTGGAAAGTTCAAAACTTTACCAAACAGATTGTCTTGACTTTTTTCTGACATTGATGAATTTTTTTAGTCTTATCGAATCAAATAGCGTTTCACCTTACTGGATTGCATTCATGGGTGTGGGTTTGATGGTTTGATGTTTTGTTCACAAAGCAAAGTCCCCAAATTTGATGACTGACTAAGGAGTTTGTGTATGTGCATGTGCTCAGGTGGTGCCACAGTTAAAGAATTAAGAGCAGAAAAGGAGATAAAGACGAGAAAGACGTCCCCCAGTGTTTTTCACTCGCATCCATCAAATTTATTTGTGTTTTAGGACTTTTTTTTTTCTATTAATTTCTTTTCCATTGCTTCTTTGCTTTTTAAATGTAGTGAACAGCAGCAGCAGCAGCAGAGTGATGTTTGAATTGTGAGTATATGTACCATGAAAAATGGCAGAATTCTGCCTTCCTAAATTATCCAAAATGTTCATGTTTTTCAAAGCATCCGTATTTGTGTTCAACATATGATGGACTTGAATATGTTCGATATATTATCAATAAGCAAGTGTTGAGTAGAGTGAAAAAATTTAAAATTTATCTTCAAATTTTAAAAATGATATTATTGAAAATTGTAATCACGAATCTTAAAAATATTAATGTTTATGGTGATTAAAATGAATATTAAGGATACATTGTTGATAAAAAAAATATGTTTGACATACTTCTCTTAATTTATTATAGAAATTAAAGAGAAATAAAAAAAAAATTGACATTTCACCTGGTTATTGGACAGGCTTTGAGACAGGGAGTTGAGTTTGGTGGTTCATGTAAGATATTTTTAAAATTATATAACTTTATGAGCGAGATCATTTTGCTCTTAAAGTGTATATATATAAAGTGGAATATAAGATAAAAGGAGAGGGCGACATACAGGGACAAATAAAGGAGAGATATATAATCTTGCACTCTGAGGCACGCCTTATCCTGATGAGTATGATGAAGTCATATCAGAAATTGAGAATGAAGGAAAATTGAGGGAGAAGCAAAAGAGAATAGAAAATAAAGAGAAACAAAAAAGAGGAAAGTTATAAGAATATAAAAAGAAGAAAATTAAAATGCTCAAAATGGAAAAATATAGGGATTGATTTTATAAATTAATCTAAAATTTTTGTTTGAAATGATGATTTAACGTGTCACGTCAGGTTACTGTTGCACCGTTAGCAACAATTAACTGCTCAGTAAATAAAATGTTATAATACAATAACGTAAGTGGCTAAAATATAATATTTAAAATATAAGTGATTAAAATGTAACCTGAAGTAAACAAAAATTACAATTTTAATAGTTTACCCTATTATCTATATTTTTTTTCATTTTATTTCTTAAATAAATTTGGTAAAAATAAAATAGTACTCCTTGTAATATAATTCAAATTACATTATGGTTTTTTATTGAAAAATGTACAAAACAATCTTTATATGTTAAATGAAGGAACAAAATGATCATTTCGTAAAAATTTTCCGATGCTTTATATTTAAGGCATAATAATAAATTTTATCCTTGATTATTATACATTGATTCAATTTAATCTCTACTACTTATTTAGAGCAAATGAGCCCTCAAACTTTCATGGAGAATGTGTCATTATTTTATCTTATACATGATATCGACAAATAATTTAAAAATTGTAAAAAAAAACACAAAAGCATGATTAAAAATATAATTCCAAAAATTATGAAATACTCTTCAATTTTTTAGAAAATAAAGAAAAAAATTATATTTTTGTTCAAATTTTCAATAAAATTATATTTTAAAAAATAGAGATGAAAAAAATTTATTTTGTTTTATTTTACATTCAAAGTTTTAAAAATGATATTCAAAATTTAAACTAAATTTAATTACATAGTCCAAAAAACTCATATATAATATTGATTATTCATATAATCCATTTAAGATATTACTTATAATGATCTATATATAATAAAAAACCAACTCCTTTAGAAGTCATTAAGAATAAATAGAGACAACTTACATATTATAAATTTAGGCACTACCCAAGCTAAGGTCTAACATGGTTCTTCATACACAAGTGGTTGCTAGCCGTCTAAATTTGAATGAAATAGATTTCAACTTTCTTCAAAATATCTCTATCGAGTCCTTAAGCTTTAACATCTATCACCCCAAAGGCAAATACTAGGAAATTTTTTAAAGGAAATGAAAACAAACAGTTGGCTTCTTCATTCCCAATATGCCTGAAGTAGAATATGAAGAAGAGGGCTTAAAAGACCATTGATTTAGAGAAAGCCCCTGAGGAATGCCCCTAAACAAAAGAGGTCCCTACAAAACCCCTAACCAACTTGCCAAAGAAGAGAACTAAAATTTTGTTCTGTTATCTATTGTACTTAAATTCCTCTACTCTTTTCTATGAATTGTTTTCTATCTTTTTAATGAAATTATCATTTTGTTTCTCAATTGTCTTTCTTGCCACAATATTAACAATATAACAAATTATTTTCCGCATATAAAAGTTTCAACATACTTGAGAGACTAAGCCAGGCTTGGCATACTATGCATATAGGGCTGACTTTTATTTAACTGCCAAAGGATCGGCTAAACCGAAAGCTCTGGTATCAATTTAATGTAAGACTAATCTGCCACAAGTCGACATGGTAAATTAGACTTTTCCGACGCACTTAAGGAGCTTTTTCTTGAGTAATAAGTGAAAATGTCTCAATTTTGTCTATTTTTTTACCCAAATTGGCCGATAGTGCCATTAGGAGGTCTAACATGTGTTTAAATGCTATAGGGACGTGTCGGAGGTCGAAAATGAGTGAGAAAGACATCTATGGTAAGGGTATCGCGATATCCAACCCCTAGAATCGCGATACCTCTGAGAGTGTAAAGGATCAATGATTCTTTTCAGTGGTATCGTGATACCTCTTTGGTTATTGCAATATCCACCTCCCAAGGAAAACCCCAAGTTTTAACACTTCTCAAGATATAGCGATATCCTCTTATGGGTATCGCGATATCACCTTCGTTAATGAGACAAACTTGGAGAGAAATGCAACCTTTTGTCTTCCCAGCCCACCAATCACACAATGCTCATGTAAAGGCATTTTTGGCATAGAAAAGTCATCAGAATACACTTCAAAATAGCCAAAAGTTGTTGAAGAGGAGAGACACACACATTAGCTTAGTTTTAGGTTTAGTTTTTCTAGGTTTTCTTTAGTTTTCTCTGTACTTTTCTAGGGTTTTTATTTTTCTCTTCTTCTACCTTAGATTAAAGCTTACTTTTCTGTACTTACTTCTTGTTCCTTTTGTTCTTTATGTTAATTAAGTTAGTTAATACTGTAACATCTGTAACACCCCTAACCCGTAACCGACATCGAATTAGGGTTACGAGGCATTACCAGACAGACAGAACATTTCGGACCAATTCAGAATCAAAGATATTATTTAACATCATTTCATAAGCAATCATCTCCAAATATAGTCTATGAGACCTAAAACATACATTTAAGGAAAGGTCGGAACTAAACCGAACCTATTCAGAATTTTCAGAACTTAACCAAATATTTCAAAACTGTCAAATCCACATGCCCGCGTGATTAGGCCGTGTGTCACACACGGGCACTAGACATGCTCATGTGTACCAGCCGTGCCAAAAATAGGTCTTATATTGACTTTTTCACACGGCCAATAGGCACGCCCGTGTACTATGGCCGTGTGATACTTAGCTAGCTACTGACTTTAGCCCACGGCCATATGACACGCTCGTGTCAAGGCCGTGTGATTTTTAAGTGAATACTATTTTTCTTACACGGCCACAAGGCACGCCTGTGTCCATTGACCGTGTGACACAATGCAGGTTTGGTTTAAGCCAATTTGCCACTTCTCTTTGGGCCAAACCTACAAGCAATAATAAGCAACATTCATACAACAAATTTTCAGCCAATTTCATGCTCAAAACATGCTTCATTACAACTATATCATCATCATTCAACAACCCATTCAAAACCATACCAAATCTTAACACAAACATACCATTTTCTAGCCAACTCTCATGGCTTAACATATATACAATTCAAAACTTAATACATGGATATTCTAGCCTATACATGCCATACTTAAAAGTATTTACACTTTCAAAAGTACCAAACTAAGATCGATAGTATGGTGACGATCCTCGACTATCCCTAAGCCTTCAGTAGCTAGGATAACTGCAAAACAGACAGTAATCACACAGAGTAAGCTACAAAGAGCTTAGTAAGCCAATTAAAATTGGTCTAATCACTAAAGCATATAAGTACAATTTAACCATAAAGATTCATAACCATTTCATAGAATAAATCATAAGCTTAACCATGCTCATTTATTGCATATATATCATGCTTCATTTCCAAATTCCATACATATTTCACAGAGACAAAGTTTTTCATATTCAGAAATTTAGTGCGATACAAACTGTGACAGCCCAAAATTGACCCTAGTCGGGAAGTGGTTTCGGGACCGCTAAACCAAGTCACCGAAATGTTTGAATGTGATATTTATTGTCTAGAATATGTAATTATGAATGTGTGAAAATTTCAAGCTTCGATTTAGTCGATTGCATGTGAATTTAGTCAATAGGACTTATGTGCGACATTTTGAAATGTGATAGGTCAAAGCATAAGGACCTATTAGTGCATGAAATAAAAAGGGGGGACTTGCATGTCAAATTCCCCCCCTAATTAGTAGTGGTTGGTTGTGTTTCATGCTAAATCTAGATGAAAAATGGTAGTTACTTACATCTTGATGATTATGAGTTTCTTTCTTGGTTCTACCTTAGATCCATGAAGTATATTTTTATTTGGTGTTGTTGGAAGTATCGGCCATGGTATATCCATGAGTGTGATTTATGCTTATTGCATGGTAGGTAAGATTTATGTTTTGGATATATGTTTAAATTTGGTTATAATCAAAATTTGGGATTCGGCTCTTGCACATATATATATATGATTGCACATGATGGTGCTTCGGTTATGGATTAAATGATGGATGCGTATTGAGTATAATATGGAATGCATTAGTTAGTAAAATGTATGTCATTTATATGTGGTACTAAGTATATAATTGGCCTCAACGTAGACATGCATATTCGGCCACATGAGATGGATTGGCGTTGCATGTATTCGGTTAGAGGCAAGCATATTAATGCTTATATCTTGGCCTAGACAATCGGCTAAAAGGAGTGTGGGATAATATGTTGAGTTGATGCATGATTTCACATGTATGTGACTTTAATGTCTAATGTATAAATATGGGCTAAGTGCCTTGTGTTCCTCATTTCGATGCTCAAATGATTAAATCAATTTATTTGTCTAATTAAGCTCAAGAGCAAAGGGGATCTAAATCCGATAAAGGGAAGGAAAAAGTGGTCGAATAGCTATCGGAATCATTCGACAACATCCGAGGTAAGTTCTTGAGTAAAAGAGCTTAAATTATGATTTGATTAGATCATGTTTTAAGCAAATTAAAATCATGCTCTTTGTGTGGCTATTGAGCCGAAATTGCAAGGATGATAAGTGTCTTGTGTTCGAGTTTTGCTAACGAAAATGAAATACGAATGTGCCATGATTTATTATTAAATGTGCATGGTTATTTGAATGATGTCCGGGCTAAGTCCCGAAGGCTTTGTGCTAAGTGACCATATCCGGACTAAGATCCGAAGGCATTTGTGCGAGATACTAATTCCGGGCTAAGCCCGAAGGCATTTGTGCGAGTTACTAATTCCGGGCTAAGCCCGAAGGCATTTGTGCGAGATACTAAATCCGGGTTAAGTCCCGAAGGCAATTGTGCGAGTTACTATAACCGGGCTATGTCCCGAAGGCATTTGAACGAGTAGCTATATCCGGTTAAATTCCGAAGGTACGTGATTTGGGAATGAATGATCTTGCTGTAAAAATTTCAGTAAATACTCTAGAAACATCCCAACATTGAGGTATGTTTCGTATGTGCTTGAATTTAGTTGAGCCCTTACAAATAAGTATTCGCTCAGTTGATAAACGAGCTACCGGCCTTTGGCTAAGTTGATCTTTTGTGTATGTACATAAGGGTTGGTAATGTGAAGCAAGTATGATATCGAAAATTTGTGCATATGAAATTATTCGTTTAGCTATATGAATGCTATACTTTTGCTGTGCTGGAATTCCTTGCTCAAAACTTACTAAGCATAAATTGCTTACTCCGTTTCTTTGATCCTCTGTTTTATAGATTTGGTTCTCCAGCTATCGGACTCGGGATTTTGAAGTCGAAGTCGCCCACACTATCAAAGCCCCCCTTTTGGTACAATTTTGGTTGAACTTCGAAATGGCATGTATAGGACTACCCGTTTGTTGTGGGTCATGGACCCTTTGGACTTGTATAATTTTGGATAGCCATGCGAAAATGGCTTATATATGTTTGAGTATAATGTTATAATCATTTGGTGTGGATATGCTTGACAAGGATTGGCCATGGGAATGGTTAATCACTATCATAAATTGTGCTATTTATGCAAAAAGGGCTAGTTGAATCATGGAAACTATGAAATAGGTAAAGTCTACCTTAAAGGCAGATGCTGACAGCAGCAGTGATGTAGATTTGGAAAATCACTAAAAATAGTAGGAATGGAATTAAATAGTGAATAAATTATGTAAAAAAACCTTGATGAATCTATTTTCATAGGAAAGTAACGAAATAATCATACGGACAGTATGTTAAGAGATATTCAGGTTCTTGTAAGACAGGGCCAGAACGGTTTCTGGATTTCCTGTTACGACTTTGGAAATTCATTACAAATTAACCAGAGACAATTAGGAGTCAAGCCATATATGTATAGATTCCTCTCTGAGTCTAGTTTCTATAGAAACAAACGACATCAGTATTGAAGCCCTGTACAGGGAGATATCCAAGTCGTAATGCACAAAGGTCAGTGTAGTCGATCCCTGTAACTTGGGAGACTTTGACTAATAAACTGTACTAATTTGCCCAACCAAAAATTCTAGAAAAAAATATGTAGATGGGCATATGAGTCTAGTTTTAGGGAAAATTTACGGAACTGGATTCTGAGTTTCTGAACTCAAGATATGATTTTTAAGGTGACAGTGACGCAGTTAGCCAACTGCCTGGAAATTTTTAAAATGGATTGTGCAAAGAAGTGAGATAAGTCTGCAAACCCCCTCGTGTCCGACTCCGGCGACGGACTCGGGTACGGGGTGTTACATTTGATTGGTATCAGAGCTACGGTTTAGTCGATTCTAGGACTACCGTAATGCGTTGGGTCTAGCTATACATGCCATTTTATGTGATTACTTGATAGTGTGGTGATTTCTGACAATTGTAAATGTGTTTATTTATAGTAATGGATCCCGATCCCGACCGAGCGGTAGCTGATGATCTTGAGAGTGTAGCGCCTGCTCCCGCACAAGGGACAGTGCCGGCGGGCTCTCAACCTAATGCTAGTAACCCGAATGATGAAGCTAGACAAGCTTTCTATAGCGTGATGAATGATTGGTTCAACCAATACATTCGAACTAATACGGCTGTTCCACAACCTCCATTCCCGACTAATACCACCCCCGCACCTACAATACCTCCGGTAACTGACCAAATAAGGTCAAATAAGCCCCCAGTTGACAGAATCCGAAAACATGGGGCTACTGAATTTAAAGCTACGGATAGCGACGATGCCGAGCAAGCTGAATTTTGGTTGGACAACACTATCCGGGTACTCGATGAGCTATCTTGTACACCCGATGAATGCCTAAAGTGTACTATCTCCTTGCTACGCAATTCTGCCTACTATTGGTGGAGTACTCTGACTTTTGTGGTGCCCCGAGAGCAAGTAACTTGGGAATTTTTCCAAACTGAGTTTCGGAAAAAGTATATCTGTCAGAGATTTGTTGATCAAAAACGGAAGGAATTTCTTGAGCTTAAGCAAGGTTCCATGTCGGTTACTGATTACGAGCGAAAATTTGTTCTCGGGAATGTGTTTCGTCCGAGGCTATCATGTGTAAACGCTTCGAGGATGGGCTGAATGAAGATATAAAAATGTTCGTTGGCGTTCTTGAAATACGAGAGTTCGTAGTACTTGTCGAGCGAGCTTGTAAAGCCGAAGAGCTTAGAAAAGAAAAAACAAAAAGTTGATGTGGGAACTGGAGAGTTTCGTAAAAGATCTTCGGGAAAGTCTCTTCAACAGGCATCGAAGAAATTTCGAGATGATGTGGGCTGGTCGAGAGGCACTTCGGGCCTTTTTAGACGAGATCGTGATCGACCCCCTGTGGGTACACGAGGCACTTCGGTCGCCAGTGTTGGGAATGAACGTCGAGATAGAACGAAATGTCGATATTGCGGTAAATGGCATTTGGGGAGTTGTAGATTCCCTGACCGCTCCTGTTACAAGTGCGGATCAGTTGACCACTTCATTAAAGATTGCCCGAGGTTGTCTGAACAGAATGTAAATCAAAGTGGGAAACCGGGTGCTACCACTGCTCGAGGTAGACCATCTGGAAATACGGGCAATGCTAGTGGTGGCCAGAGAGGATCTAGAGATGCTACGACCAGATCCGAGGCTCGTGCGCCTGCTAGAGCTTATGCTATACGTGCCCGCGAGGATGTTTCTTCGCCTGATGTTATTACCGGTACTTTTACTCTCTTTGATACTAATGTAATTGCTTTGATTGACCCCGGTTCTACTCATTCTTACATATGTGAAACCTTAGCATCCAGTAAGACTTTACCTATTGAGTCTACTGAGTTCGTAATTCGGGTGTCAAATCCCTTGAGTCGTTACGTGCTTGTCGACAAAGTGTGTAAGGAATGTCCCCTAGTAATTCGAGGTTCCTGTTTTCCGGCGGACTTGATGCTTTTGCCATTTGATGAATTTGATGTTATTCTTGGGTTGGATTGGTTGACCGCGCATGATGCGGTTGTGAATTGCAAAAGCAAGACTATTGAATTGAGGTGCGCAAATAACGAAGTAATCCGAGTTGAGTCTATGGACTTGGATGGGTTGCCAGCTGTAATATCCTCAATGCTGGCCCAGAAATATGTAAGAAAAGGGTGCGAAGCATACCTTGCGTATGTACTTGATGACAAAGAATTAGAAAAGAAACCCGAATCTGTGCCGGTGGTTTGTGAATACCCGGATGTTTTTCCTGAAGAATTACCGGGTTTACCACCTGTTCGGGAGATAGAGTTTGGTATTGAGCTTGTACCTGGGACTATGCCGATTTCGATGGCTCCGTATCGTATGGCACCAACCGAGTTAAAAGAGTTGAAAGCTCAGTTGCAAGAATTGACGGATAGAGGTTTGCTCGACCAAGTTTCTCACCTTGGGGTGCACCAGTATTGTTCGTGAAAAAGAAGGACGGAACCATGAGGTTGTGCATTGACCATCGTCAACTGAATAAAGTGATGATAAAGAACAAATATTCGTTACCGCGTATCGATGATTTGTTCGACCAACTGAAGGGAGCCTCAGTGTTCTCAAAAATAGATTTGAGATCGGGCTATTATCAGTTGCGAATTCGAGATTCGGACATACCCAAAACTGCCTTCAGAACGAGATATGGTCACTACGAGTTCTTAGTGATGCCGTTTGGGCTCACTAATGCCCCTGCGGTATTTATGGATTTGATGAATCGGATCTTCAGACCATATTTGGATTGGTTCGTAGTTGTGTTCATTGATGACATCTTGGTCTATCCAAGAGATGAGACCGAACATGTTGAGCACTTGAGACTAGTGTTGCAAATTTTGCGGGACAAGCAGTTATATGCTAAGTTCAGTAAGTGTGAGTTCTGGTTAAGAGAGATTAGCTTCTTGGGTCATGTGGTATCCGCATCGGGTATTCGAGTTGACCCGAGCAAAATTTCAGCCATACTTAACTGGAAGCCTCCAAGAAATATTACCGAAGTTCGGAGCTTCCTGGGGCTCGCCGGTTATTACCGACGATTTGTAAAAGGTTTCTCGATGATAGCCACACCAATGACGAAGCTACTTCAAAAGGATGTTAAGTTCGAATGGACGGAGAAATGTCAGAAAAGTTTCGATCAACTGAAAACTTATTTGACTGAAGCTCCAATTTTAGTGCAACCCGAATCAGGCAAAGAGTTTGTCATTTATAGTGACGCATCCCTACTTGGGTTGGGTTGCGTATTGATGCAAGAAGGTCGAGTGGTGGCCTATGCGTCGAGACAATTAAAGCCACATGAGAAAAATTATCCAACCCATGATCTTGAACTAGCTGCCATCGTATTTGCTTTAAAAATATGGCGACATTACTTATTTGGTGAAAAGTGCCATGTATTTTCGGATCACAAAAGTCTCAAATATTTGATGACTCAAAGAGACTTAAATCTGCGACAAAGACGTTGGCTTGAGTTGTTGAAAGATTACGAGCTTGTCATTGATTACCACCAGGGAAAGGCTAATGTGGTTGCGGACGCCTTAAGCCGGAAATCATTGTTTGCTTTACGAGCGATGAATGTGCACTTGTCTGTTCTACCCAACAATGTGTTAGTAGCTGAATTAAAAGCCAAACCATTATTGATTCATCAAATTCGTGAAGCCCAGAAAGTTGATGATGAATTGGTTGCAAAATGGGCTGAGTGTGTTCTGAACAAGGAATCGGAGTTTCAAATTGATGATGATGATTGTTTGAGGTTCAGAAGTCGTTTGTGTGTTCCAAGGAATTCGGAACTCATTTCGATGATTCTGAATGAAGCTCATTGTACCCGAATGTCAATTCACCCGGGGAGTACGAAAATGTACAACGATTTGAAACGTTGGTTTTGGTGGCATGGTATGAAACGGGACATCTCCGACTTTGTTTCGAGATGTTTAATATGTCAACAAGTGAAAGCGGAACATCAAGTGCCTTCAGGATTACTTCAGCCGATCATGATACCTGAGTGGAAATGGGATCGAGTCACAATGGACTTTGTGTCCAGACTACCATTGTCAGGAAGTAAGAAAGATGCGATTTGGGTTGTTGTCGATAGACTGACTAAGTCGGCTCACTTTATCCCCGTGCGTACGGATTTTTCATTGGATAAACTAGTTGAATTGTACGTTTCTCAGATTGTGAGATTACACGGGGTACCTATTTCTATCGTGTCGGATAGAGATCCGAGATTCACCTCACGATTTTGGAAGAAATTGCAAGAAGCTTTGGGTACCAAGCTGCATTTTAGCACTGCTTTTCACCCCCAAACCGATGGTCAATCCGAGCGGATAATTCAGATACTTGAGGATATGTTGAGATGTTGCATCCTCGAGTTCAGTGGTTCATGGGAACGATATTTACCTTTGATTAAATTCGCTTACAACAATAGTTTTCAATCAAGTATTAAGATGGCACCTTACGAGGCTTTGTACGGTCATAAATGCCGTACACCATTGTTTTGGACCGAGCTCGGTGAAAGTAAAATTTTGGAGTTGATTTGATTAAAGATGCCGAACAGAAAGTAAAGGTAATCCGTGAAAGTCTGAAAGCAGCCACAGATCGTCAGAAATCGTATGCGGATTTGAAACGAAAAGACATTGAATATCAGGTGGGAGATAGAGTGTTTCTTAAAGTTTCGCCTTGGAAAAAGGTACTCAGATTTGGCCGTAAGGGCAAGTTGAGTTCGAGATTCATTGGGCCGTACGAAATCTCCGAACGAGTTGGTCCGGTTGCGTATAGATTGATTTTGCCCCCTGAACTTGAAAAGATTCACGATGTCTTTCATGTTTCGATGCTTCGACACTATAGATCTGATCCGTCACATGTGATTAATCCATTAGAGGTTGAAATTCAAGCCGATATGAGTTATGAAGAAGAACCGATGCGTATCCTAGCTCATGAAGCGAAGGAGTTGCGAAACAAAAGGGTTCCGCTAGTAAAGGTGTTATGCCTCAAACACGGGATCGAGGAAGCTACTTGGGAAACTGAGAGCTCGATGAAAGAATGATACCCAAACCTATTTACCGGTAAGATTTTCGGGGACGAAAATTTCTTAAGTGGGGGAGAGTTGTGACAGCCCAAAATTGACCCTAGTCGGGAAATGGTTTCGGGACCGCTAAACCGAGTCACCGAAATGTTTGAATGTGATATTTATTGTCTAGAATATGTAATTATGAATGTGTGAAAATTTCAAGCTTCGATTTAGTCGATTGCATGTGAATTTAGTCAATAGGACTTATGTGCGACATTTTGAAATGTGATAGGTCGAAGCATAAGGACCTATTAGTGCATGAAATAAAAAGGGGGGACTTGCATGTCAAATTCCCCCCCTAATTAGTAGTGGCCGGCCATGACAAGCATGGTAGACCAAGTGTGATGGGCAAGACATGTCATAGACATGTCTTGTTGGTGCATCATGGGTGGAAAAAAATAAAATAAGGAGCATGGGCATAAAATAATGAAAGGGAATGTGATGAAAACAAAAAAAAAAGTGTGTGGTTGTCCCCCCCCCCATTTTGCCGAAACTAGAAAGAAAAACAAAAAAAAAAGTGCTCATCCTTTGGTTCATCTTTGGCCAAAAAAAATTTTAAGGAGGAACGAAGAAGAAAGGTTGAAGAGGTTCATCCATGCATGTAACTAGGCTAAGGTATGTTTGATGATGTTCCATGAGATGCATGCATGTTTTAGTTGTTAGCTTGAGTTCTACCTAGCCCATGGTCTAAATCTTGCTATGTGATGGAAATGACACTCGGCCATGGATGCATCATTCTTGCTTGGTGTTGATGTTGTGTCGGTGAGATACCAAGTTATTTTCGTGACCAAGTTGAGATTTGAATTTTTGGAATAAGTAAGGTTTTCGGCTATGGAGATTAATAAGGGTGATGGTTGTGTTTCATGCTAAATCTAGATGAAAAATGGTAGTTACTTACATCTTGATGATTATGAGTTTCTTTCTTGGTTCTACCTTAGATCCATGAAGTATATTTTTATTTGGTGTTGTTGGAAGTATCGGCCATGGTATATCCATGAGTGTGATTTATGCTTATTGCATGGTAGGTAAGATTTATGTTTTGGATATATGTTTAAATTTGGTTATAATCAAAATTTGGGATTCGGCTCTTGCACATATATATATATGATTGCACATGATGGTGCTTCGGTTATGGATTAAATGATGGATGCGTATTGAGTATAATATGGAATGCATTAGTTAGTAAAATGTATGTCATTTATATGTGGTACTAAGTATATAATTGGCCTCAACGTAGACATGCATATTCGGCCACATGAGATGGATTGGCGTTGCATGTATTCGGTTAGAGGCAAGCATATTAATGCTTATATCTTGGCCTAGACAATCGGCTAAAAGGAGTGTGGGATAATATGTTGAGTTGATGCATGATTTCACATGTATGTGACTTTAATGTCTAATGTATAAATATGGGCTAAGTGCCTTGTGTTCCTCATTTCGATGCTCAAATGATTAAATCAATTTATTTGTCTAATTAAGCTCAAGAGCAAAGGGGATCTAAATCCGATAAAGGGAAGGAAAAAGTGGTCGAATAGCTATCGGAATCATTCGACAACATCCGAGGTAAGTTCTTGAGTAAAAGAGCTTAAATTATGATTTGATTAGATCATGTTTTAAGCAAATTAAAATCATGCTCTTTGTGTGGCTATTGAGCCGAAATTGCAAGGGTGATAAGTGTCTTGTGTTCGAGTTTTGCTAACGAAAATGAAATACGAATGTGCCATGATTTATTGTTAAATGTGCATGGTTATTTGAGTGATGTCCGGGCTAAGTCCCGAAGGCTTTGTGCTAAGTGATCATATCCGGACTAAGATCCGAAGGCATTTGTGCGAGATACTAATTCCGGGCTAAGCCCGAAGGCATTTGTGCGAGTTACTAATTCCGGGCTAAGCCCGAAGGCATTTGTGCGAGATACTAAATCCGGGTTAAGTCCCGAAGGCAATTGTGCGAGTTACTATAACCGGGCTATGTCCGAAGGCATTTGAACGAGTAGCTATATCCGGTTAAATTCCGAAGGTACGTGATTTGGGAATGAATGATCTTGCTGTAAAAATTTCAGTAAATACTCTAGAAACATCCCAACATTGAGGTATGTTTCGTATGTGCTTGAATTTAGTTGAGCCCTTACAAATAAGTATTACCGGCCTTTGGCTAAGTTGATCTTTTGTATATGTACATAAGGGTTGGTAATGTGAAGCAAGTATGATATCGAAAATTTGTGCATATGAAATTATTCGTTTAGCTATATGAATGCTATACTTTTGCTGTGCTGGAATTCCTTGCTCAAAACTTACTAAGCATAAATTGCTTATTCCGTTTCTTTGATCCTCTGTTTTATAGATTTGGTTCTCCAGCTATCGGACTCGGGATTTTGAAGTCGAAGTCGCCCACAATATCAAAGCCCCCCTTTTGGTACAATTTTGGTTGAACTTCGAAATGGCATGTATAGGACTACCCGTTTGTTGTGGGTCATGGACCCTTTGGACTTGTATAATTTTGGATAGCCATGCGAAAATGGCTTATATATGTTTGAGTATAATGTTATAATCATTTGGTGTGGATATGCTTGACAAGGATTGGCCATGGGAATGGTTAATCACTATCATAAATTGTGCTATTTATGCAAAAAGGGCTAGTTGAATCATGGAAACTATGAAATAGGTAAAGTCTACCTTAAAGGCAGATGCTGACAGCAGCAGTGATGTAGATTTGGAAAATCACTAAAAATAGTAGGAATGGAATTAAATAGTGAATAAATTATGTAAACGAACCTTGATGAATCTATTTTCATAGGAAAGTAACGAAACAGTCATACGGACAGTATGTTAAGAGATATTCAGGTTCTTGTGAGACAGGGCCAGAACGGTTTCTGGATTTCCTGTTACGACTTTGGAAATTCATTACAAATTAACCAGAGACAATTAGGAGTCAATCCATATATGTATAGATTCCTCTCTGAGTCTAGTTTCTATAGAAACAAACGGCATCAGTATTGAAGCCCTGTACAGGGAGATATCCAAGTCGTAATGCACAAAGGTCAGTGTAGTCGATCCCTGTAACATGGGAGACTTTTACTAATAAACTGTACTAATTGGCCCAACCAAAAATTCTAGAAAACAATATGTAGATGGGCATATGAGTCTAGTTTCAGGGAAAATTTACGGAACTGGATTCCGAGTTTCTGAACTCAAGATATGATTTTTAAGGTGACAGTGATGCAGTTAGCCAACTGCCTGGAAATTATTAAAATGGATTGTGCAAAGAAGTGAGATAAGTCTGCAAACCCCCTCGTGTCCGACTCCGGCGACGGACTCGGGTACGGGGTGTTACACAAACATACCTGCATAAGTTGTACATTTCATATACTCATTCTCATATTTTGTACGCTATCATCGGAAGGGTTAGAAATGATACAGCTGTTCATAAATAAGTACAATGCTGACGTCCCAGATGTGGTCTTACATGTAATTCAATATCGATGCCTCTATCCCAGACAGGGTCTTACACGAAATCAAATACGATGCTAATTTCCCAGACATGGTCTTACACGTATATCTCAAATTGAGCCCTGTGTCCCAGACACAGTCTTACATGATATTTTAGATCGAAGTGAACGTTCCTTTGGAAGCATACAGATACTTTTCAGATACTAACATATTATCAGAATTTACTCAGAGTTCATTCATCAGGCTCTCAAGGCCATCCAATACAGATTATAGTTTATATGCACAGAATTTAGTCAATTTAACACGTAATTGTAATTTGACTTACCTCGTACAGATTTCTGATAAAACGAGTTGTCTTTTCAACTATTTTGGACTTCCCCCGATCTAAGTCTGATTTTCTTTGTTCTTGATTTAATACAAGTCAAATTCAACCATTCAATCATTCATTTCATTCAAAATAATCCATGAACACATATTTAGGGCACTTTACATTTTAGCCCTTACATTTTCACACTTTGACAATTTAGTCCATTTTTCACAAAATCACCAATATGAAAAGTTCACCAAGACTATAGCTTGGCTGAATATACATGGCTTCCATACAAGCCCAAATAACATATTTAGTTCACAATTTAGTCCTTCAAAATCTCATTTTCACAATTTAGCTCAATAAGCTCTATTTCATCAAAATTCAAAGACAAAGCTTAATAATCTCATACATATCTTTCATATTCCATATAAAAACATCATAAATCTCATATAATCATCAATGGAACATTTCATAATCTTAAAAAAAAAAAATTCAGACATGGGTTTTGAAGAACACGAAGCAACGATCACAGAAACGTAGAAATTATCAAAAACCGAACAAATTTCATACCTCAATTTAGCTATCAAAGTGCCGAATATACAAAAGCTTCAAACCCTTCTTTCTTTTGCTAATTTTCAGCTAACATGCATGAAAATAAAACCATATTTTGTTTTGTTTTAATTTTATTACACATTATAAGCTATATACCAACTTTGCCTTTACTAAAAACATGTGAAATTTCACCTACTAATGTCCATAATTGTCCACCATTTAAACAAATGGTAAATTTGACATGCAAGGACCCCCACTTTACTAAACCAAATCAAATAGGTGCTTTAACATCTAGCACTCAACTTTTATATTTTATGCGATTTAATCTTTTTTCATAATTAAGCACAGAAACAGACAAATTAAATCACATAATTTTCACAGATGTAAATTCACATATCACAGACACAGAAAATAATATTAACATATTTTTTAGACTTGGATTTGTGGTCCCGAAACCACTATTCCAACTAGGGTCAAAACTGGACCTATTACAACATCCCTAACCCGTGTCTGTCGCTAAAACAGGGTTACAAAGCATTACTGAAGTTTTCAAAACATTTACAGATAATTTATAGCAGTCACTATTCATTTTTCGAGATTATTCATAACGTCCCTTAAATGGACCCTCAAGTCCCAATATGAGTATTAGAATCGAGTTGGAACTAAATCGGGAACTCAGAGAATTTTTTTGCAAAATTTCTAAAATTTTCCTAGATACAGGGCACACACGCTCGTGTGGTCAGGGCGAACTCCGGTGTGACCGTAGGACACGCCCGTGTTGTAGGCCATGTTAAAAACCATGTAGCTCTCTAACTTGTGGCACATGGCTAGCCACACACCCGTGTGCTGGGCCGTGTGGTTAATTAAAAATTTCAAGTTTAAGTGCAGGTTTCACACGGCCAAGACATACGCTCGTGTTCTAGCTACATGACTGATACACACGCTCGTGTCTCTACCCATGTGCTCAATTCTGAGCATCCTATTTTTAAATTTTAAGATGTAGGGGACACACGGCTAAACCACACACCCATGTGCTAGGCTGTGTGTCTACCTGTGTGGACAAAATAAAGCCATTCCTAGCTTTATTTCTCACCCAAATTTGTCAATAACCTACACCAAAACTTACATATATATATACCAGCCAATTCAAGCATTAAATCCAAACCAATTTTAACATTAAATAAGATATTTTATCATATGCATTCATGATTATAATCTTACCTTTGTTTACCTTATATATTAAACATAACTTGATCAATCATATTCAATATACTTAACACATATATATTTTCCATAATATAACCTTATAAGTATATCAAGACAAAAACATTATTAGCCATACCAACGGCTAATTTACAAACCACATTTTATATGCCAACAATGGCCAAGTTACTTATACATGCCATTATACCAAAATAAGTTTACTATTTATACCAAAACAAGTTAGTGGATAGTGTGATGATGCTCCAACTGATCTCCAACCTTAGCGAGCTTTCGAGTACTATAAAATAAAGAAAATAAAACAGTAAGCATTATATGCTTAGTAAGTTATTATAACAGGAATTAAACCTACCAATCTCATTTATTAAAATTAAACATATAATAACATGTTTTTCCATCAAGTTGGCAAATTGCCTAAACACATATACTCAATCAAACAAGTTAGTTACATAAGTCTTATGTATATCAAATAAGCATAGATGAGCTCATCATAAAACAATTCATTAGATTACTCAGAATCATTCAAAATATAAATTTGATTTATCTCATTGCTTTCTCTTGTTAGGAGTTTTATCCGTTGAATTACTAAAATATGATGAATACTTACTCTCGAGCCATATGACAGGATGCTCAAACGAGCCATGTAATCATGTAACAGGACACTTATCTGAGCTAATCAGGAAACTCATAAGAGTTTTTACATAGGAAGCTTATAGAGCCTTTCAGATATCTCCAAAGAGATAATATCAAGGAGCTTTGGATAAGGTAATAGAGAGTTCAAGCGACCTTAACAGGACACTCATTTTGCCAAAATTTGGTCTATATTATGTCTTAATTAATGTGATGATTGAACTAGTGAAATTTTTATCATTTTAAATCAAGAAAAATGAGGAACGGACCTTAATCGAGGAAAAGACAAGGTGTATGAGGACTAGACTCGTTTTTACAAATTTTGTACTGAGGTAAGTTCACACGTAAATAATGCAATGAGAATAATGTATAAATGCTTGAATGTTGCATCAATTGTAATTCCCACCCTTGAAGGCAAGTTACAATATTTTTTTATTGTGCGGGATTATGTGTTAACTCTTTTATCGTGAAATATGTGATTACCTAAGTGATCGAGTTTGTCGAAGGTAAGTCTAGGAGAAAAGTCCTGTTTGAACTTTAGGAATAGATTAGGGTACAATGTGACATGTCACTAGGAACTATGTGGTTATGAACTTATTTGTATATGTGATGTGTGATTATATAAATACGGGCACTAGTCAAGTACGTTCTACTGGTGGTTGGGTAGCCTGGCATGTGTTGTGGGTATCTGTCAGCTTGTGTGAGCAGCCTGTGTAGTTACGTCTTGACTGTCAGCTTGTGTGAGCAAGACTATGATTAGCTCGAGAACAAGCAATATGTGATCTATTAAATAAGGTAGCATGTGGCCACATATGGTGTGTTATGCGTATGTTTTCTAAGTATCCAATGATATTCCTAGTGTTCAATGGGTAAGTCAGTAGTTATTCAACAACTAAGTCAATGATGGGAATTATTCAATTGTGTTACGAGTTAGTATAGGTATGTACGTAAAACTCTTGAGTAAAGATTTCAATATGTTAAGCATTTGTGGTAAGAGCATGTATAAGAAGGTTAATCTTATGAAACTTTATTTTATTTTTACTATTGAGTCATGTCGTTTATTATATGCATGAAAGCTTACTAAGCTTTATACTTACTTCCTTCATTTCCATTTTCTTATAGTGTTGTCAAGCTAGTATCAGGGATCAAGATTCGTCAGAGGCATTGATCACACTATCACATGAAGCTTTGGTATAGCTAGTTCAAATGTTTTGATTTTTGGCATGTATAGGGACTCGAATCTTCAGTTTAGTGTCTTGTTAGTTTAGCCACAAGTGTTGGCTCATATGATGGATGTGATATTCATTTTTTATAGGCCATTAAAGTTGGCTAATGTTAATTGTTATAATATGCATTTGATGCAAGTTTCTAATGGTTGTGGCCGATTTGGTTATATATATGCTATGCTTGTATTGGTTTGGTTGATCTTGTGTAGGTTAATGTAAGTAAGGGTAGCAAAGAGGCTGGGTAAATAGCCTTATTTTTGTCCACACGAGTAGACACACGGGCGTGTGTCTTACACACGGCCAGCCCCATGGGGGTGTTGTCAAGCCGCGTGTCCCCTGCACGTAAAAATTTCAAGTCAGTATGCATGGTAGTAAACATATAGGTAGAGACACGACCGTGTGTCTCAACTGTGTGGAGGACATGGCCTCTAGCCACGGGCATGTGCCTCAGCCGTGTGCCCCTGATTGGATGCAGATGTAAGAAATAGAATGTCAAGGTTTTTAGACATGGGCTAAGACACGGGCGTGTCATGGTCGTGTGAGGGACAAGGGCCATGGGCATGGGTGTGTGTCAGGTCGTGTGAAAACCCCTGCAGGTTCGAATTTAGAATTTAATTCACACGGGCTCTGTACACGAACATGTCCCATCGTGCTTAGGCCGCGTGAACCACATGGGCCTTTATGATAGCCATGTCCTAATGGCCACCCGAGCATGTTGCCCTTCTATACGAGCGTGTGCCCTGTTTCTAAGGTCTTCTTTCTAGAGTTTGTTAAAGGACCCGAATCGGTCCTGACTGGGTTCCGATAGATGTTTGCGGTCTCGTGAGTCCATGTTAATGAAGTTTAGGCATGTTCTGAAAAATTTTTAAATTTTACCAAGTCTTGGTGACTCGAAAACGTTTGACTATATGTTTAAGAGTTGTAGCGCCTCGTATTCTGTCCCAGCGTAGGGTATGAGTGTGGGGTGTTACATTACTAAAATTCAATAATCTCAAGATATTCAACAATTTTCAGTTCACAAATGATATAACAATTAATTCTATTCAAATTGAACCGTACGAACTTACCAGGGCTAAATTGCAGAAAGAACAAAAGTTCAAGAACTAGTCAGCATCCTTCCCTTTTCCATGATTATCAACTTAATTTTGATCTATAATATAATTTATTTCAATTATTGGCCTCAAATTTATATACTATTCAATTTAATACATATAACTTCTTATTTACAATTTTACACATTTACCCTAAACTTTAACATTTTATTCAATTTAATCCCTAAGACCAAAACATGATTATTTCCTAGAATTAAACTTTATATCTATTAAACCGAATTTATAACTATCTCAAATCACTCCTCACATACTAAAAATTTCACTAACAAATCATGCCTAATTTTAATTTATTCAAATAAGTCCCTAAACTTAAAATCATGAAATCCCTTAATAAAATCTTTCCATTTAACATCCAAACATCATATTCTATCATTAAAATTCAAGAAAACATCAAAATAATCACTATAATCTTCCAAAACATGTAAAAATTTCACAACTTAACCCCCAGGCTAGCTAGGTTAAGCTAAAATGATCTCAAAATTATAACAGCCCTTTTTAGTGGAATCAGAATAGTGGTTTTCAGACCACAAATATGAAGTCCAAAAATTTATTTTATTATTATTTTATGGTCTATAGCATGATAGAAATACCATAAACAAATTTTGTTAAGAAATTTTACTATTTACATGCTCAATTTGATAAAAAAGACTAAATCGCGTAAAGTGCAAAAGTTGAGTTCTAATAGCTAAAGGTATTAAATAGCTATAAAAATTTAAAGTGGAGATACTTATATGGTAATTAGTCCTAAATGGGATAGTGTATGTTGTTGGCTTGGAAATGTTTTATTTTATAATGTTTATAAAGGTTGATTAAGTAAATAAGTAAATTAATGATAAAACAAACTAAATAAAATAAAGTTTTCATCTTTAATTCCTTTCTTCAACTGATATTGAAGAAAAAGAAAGCCATTTTTGTGAAGCTAGGTTCGACAAGCTTAAGTGGTCTAATTAGGTATGTATTTTTAATCTATTTTTAATGATTTTTATGTTTTTGGGATCGTTGCTAGCTCGGGGACTAATTTGTGAAACTGTTAAACTATTAAGGTATTACCATTGATGAATATATATGAGTTTTGAAGTTTGGTGATAGAAAATGAATGGTTTGTTGTTAGGTAAACAACTTTTGTAAAGGAATTTTGTATGAAGTTATCAATTAGAGGCTAAAATGAAAATAGAAAATATTGTGTAGTGAAATTGTGAATTTATAAAATATATGGACTGCTACTAATATGTATAAAAATCGGCTAGGCTTGGGTAAGGGTTAAACTGCATGATTTTCATTTTTAGAGCTTAGGGACTAAATTGAAAAGAATTAAAAGTATAAGGGAAAATGATAATTTTACCAAAAATATGTGTTGGACTAAATTGAATGTGAAATATATTGAATTGGGTTAAATTTATCTGTATAGATCTAGTCAGATCTCGTACGGAGTTAGATTGAGGTAAAGAGAAAATCTTGGATTAATCGCCTCCGTATCTACGTATACTCATCAAGGTAAGTTCGTGTAATTAAATTGAGTATTTATATGTTTTAATTGAATTATATGTGTTTGATTTGTATAATTTTCGTGTATAAATACCGATCGTATATCCGATGACGTATGTCGATTGCCGAGTCCCGTTTGAACCTTAGGAATTCGTAGGATACAAATGACATGTCATTAGGGTTATCGATTTGGTTGAGGTCCTGCATGTGTTGCAGACACACCATAGCTCGTATGAGCTTATTGATTTTCAGCTCGTGAGAGCTTATCGATTCTCAACTCGTATGAGCTGACCGATTTACAGCTTGTGAGAGCATGCCGATTCATAGCTCGTATGATCATACATGTACAAAAATTGATGGATTACAATTTAGCACACTATGTGTGAGCTATCCCGAGTCTCCAATGATATTTTAAATGGTTCAACGGGCAATGTTCTAATATGATAAGACATGAGTTTGATACGAACTATTACAGGTGTACATATGAATTACATGGAAAATGATATTACATGGTATATAGGTATATGAAATGGATGATACATGTATATGGAATTTGATTAATTGTTGAGCTCATACATGACTTGGTTTATATATGTGTTTACATGACAAACATGGTTGATGTATATGTGCTTAGGCATTTGGCCAATATATGTTGGGATATGCTTTGTTTACTTATCTTATATGTGAATAAATGGTAAGTTAAATTTTATGTTATACGAACTTACTAAGCTTAAATGCTTACTCTGTGTATTTTCCATATTTTTAGTGAATTGAAACCTCATTCAGGTTGGAAGCTTTTCAGAGCTATATCACACTATCCATAGGCTCACTCGGTACTTTCGGTTAGTTTAAGTTTGGTTATAATGGCATGTATATTTTATTTTAGCTAATGTTAGCCTATGTGTTTTGGTTGTGGAAATGACCATTTGGTTGGTTTTCATTTTGGCCTTGTGTTGGTGAAATAGTATATTTTGATGTGTATATAAGTTTCCTTATATGGTAGAATGATGGAAGGTAAAATGGTGGTTTGAATATGCATTTTGTGTAAGCCTTGAATGGTTGCGAATTTGTATTTGTTTGAATGACTTATTTGGTGTTTTTAGTGCACAAGTTATATGTGAATTATATGACCATTTGGAGCTAGTTTTTGTATGTCATTTATGGCACATTTTGGTATGTTTTTAAAGGGTAAATCAAGTGGCATAATATGGCTTAGTTTTGGTCAAGCCTTTGTTGGTTAAATGATCAAATTGTGTTTATATTTGCACATGTTTATGAATTTTCATTTGAGGTGCCTAAGGGCATATTGGTTGTATGTGAATATACTACATGTTTAAGGCTTGATTTTATTGTCTTGGATGCCTTAATATGGCTTGTTTATATACACAATGTTAAGTGTAGGTTGATGCCAAACTGGGTGAGAAATATGGCTTGTAAAATGGCCTATTTTTGTCCACACGGGCAAAGACACGGGTGTGTATCTCAGTCATGTGTGACACACAGCCAGGTGACACGGCTGTGTGTCCCCTGTAGTTTTCAAAGGGTTGCAAGTAAAATTGTTACATGGCCTTGCAGGCGGGTGTGTAAGGCTACTTTGAAAGGTACACGGCCTGGCATATAGGCATGTGGCTTCGCCGTGTGTCCAAGTCAGAGAGTTACACAGGTATGGACACGAGCTAGGACATGGTCGTGTGTCCCTATTTCGAATGCCCATATTGCCTAAGACATGGGCGTGTCTCCTGACCGTGTGACCCCTACAGCTTTGAAATTTTTCAATGTTTTCCGAAAAGTTCTTTGAATTTTCAATTTAGTCACGACATGTTTCTAATGCGTATTTAGGGCCTCGAGGGCTCGTATAAGGGACAATATGTATGATTTTGATTGGTTTTATTATGAATATTGATATGTTATGAAATGTTTGAAATTTCTATCTGTTGATCCGTAAACTCTAGTAATGCTCCGTAACCCTGTTTCGACGACGGATACGAGTTAGGGGTGTTACAAAAAACATAAAATTCATGAAAAACGAGTGGAAATTAGACTTACCTGCAATGATACTAAGTGTTAAATACTTAAGCTTTAACTATGGTTTTTCTCTTCTTCAACTTTCGACAAAGAACAAGAAAAGATGATAAATTTCATTTTGTTTTTAGCTTATGTCATATTAATTTGTAATTTACTAATTTACCCTTTTAATATTAACTTAACAACTAATCAAATTGAGTCCATATTTTTCCACTAGCATCTTATATGGTTTAATTACTACATAGATCCATCAACTTACATTTTACTAACCATTTAATACTTTCAACTATTAGAACTAACTTTTCAAGCTTTAACGATTTAATTCTTTTCAATTAATTAACTATCTAAACAACAAAATTTCTTAACAAAAATTTAATATGACACTAATAACCTTGTAAGTATTAAATAATAAATATTTATGGATTGACACATTGGAATTGTGGTCCAGAAACCACTATTTTCGACACCATTGGAAATCGAGTTATTACAAAACTAAATACCATTGACGTGGAGAAGAAAGCCTTCAACACCATGGTGGAACATGAAAGCTTGAGGGTTGATTCCCAACACCAAGTGGAAACTGGAAAATCTAGTGAAGATGTGCATGTAACAAGGGAAATTCATGACTGTGTAGAGGTAAATGTGGAAGAGCCGTCACAATTTTTGAAAATCATAGAAAAGAGCCCTCATCATGAACTAATCGAAGACAAGTCTCTGCTAGGAGACGTTCATTAGAGGAAAGGGAACTCAATAAAAGTTGAGTTTGTAATTCCACCTTTAAATACCTTTCCAAAAATGAAAAGACTGAGATAGAGTTAGAGGAAAAAGGGCTCGGAAGGAATATTGGGAAACAATATAAGGCAAGGGAAGATCTAATTTCGACATTGATGAAAAATTTTTGATTAACTGATTGATGAAGAAATCAAGGATTAAGGTTTCCTAGACCTCATGGAAATTTCATTTCGATGGAATGACGGAGAGTCCAGAATAGTATTTTAGCTACAACCTTATGAATTTAATTCACGTTTTGTGAATCATCTGTGTTTAGACTCAAGATTTACCCTAATGCTCTCAAAATTCAAAAAAAAGTCGATATAGAAATAGGAAGATAGTGGAATTGCGATACCCAACATAGATATTGCAATACTGCTGATAGTTAGAAAATGGGGGGTTTTCAAAATTTTCTCATTATTGTGATACCCAATCTTGGATATCGTAATACCTAAATTGAGTCACAATAAAAGTGGGTCATATCCATGTGAACCGTGTGTTTTTAAAATTTTTTAAACCCCCTTACCCTCCAAAACCCCTAAATCTTCCTACTTAACATCTTATTTACTTGTTCTACTCCCATTCTCGACTCTTTTCTCCCCAAAACTTTCATAAACTATCAAAGAGGTCTCAAGGGCACTTTCTTTTGTTTATTCTAAGGTTTGAACTCTAGCTTTAAAATTTTTTCCATTTGCTCTAACATTGTGTTGTAGATTCCTAATACAAGTATAGTTGGGACAATAGGCGGTAATTGTAATAACCTATTTTCAATAGTTTCAGGACCATGATTCCGATGAGTGAGTTAATATTTTGATATTTATTTAATGTCTATAGGGTTATTTGAAGGTAATATTAAATTTTTGTTAAGAAATTTTAATGTTTGGTTAGTTAATTAAGTAAAATGGACTAGTTTGTAAATGCTACAAAAGTTGAATTCTATTAGTTAAATGAGTTAAATGGCTTTGGAAATGTGAATTATGGGACTTAGTGGGTGATTATACCCAACTTAATGATAGTGGAAATTTATGGGCATGTGTTTGGCAATTTATCAGTTTGCAATATTAGGGTAAAATAGTAAATTAATAAATAAAAGCATAAACAAGTAAGAAAATGCTATCAACTTCTTCCATTTTCACTCGCTATTGCAAAAAATCACCATTGTTAGCTTTAAAAACATTTGATCAAGCTTCCTTTTGTGCATACTAAGATTTTGAACCCTGTTTTTAGTGTTAAAGGTTGAAGGATTTACTATAGATGAATTTTAATGTGTTTTGAGTTTTATTGATGGATTATTAAACTTGGTTGTTAACTAAACTTATTTTGTTAAGTGATTTTTGATGAATTTGTGTGTAGGGAATAATTAGTTAAAATAGTAAAATTCCCTATATATTTTGTGAAATGAGAAAAAATGTGGATTGATATAAGTCTAGGGGAAATTCGACTTATAACATCCCTAACTCGTATCCGTCGCTGGAATAGGGTTACGGAGCATACTGGAGTTTACGTTTCAAAACTGTTAAAAATTTTAATCATTTAAAAACTCAACATCAATCATAGCAAAATTAATCAATATCATTCATATTTTCCCCTGTACGAGCCCTTGAGACCATAGAAACGCTTTAGAAATGATTCGGGACTAAATCGGAAACATTTAAAATCTCATGGAAAAAGATAGAAAATTCTACACTACAGGGGTCACACGGCCGTATGGCCGTGCCGTGTGACTTACACGACTGAGACACACGCCCGTGTCTCAGGCCATGTGGACATTCGAAGTAAGGAAACATGGCCGTGTTCCAACCTGTGTCCATGCCCATGTAATTCTCTGACTTGAGTCACACGGCCAAGCCACACGCCCCTGTGCCAGGCCGTGTAAGACTCAAAATGAAACCTTTAAAACCTACAGGAGACACACGGCCGTGTCGCATGGCCGTGTGTCACAGACAGCTGAGACACACGCCTGTGTCTTAGGCCGTGTGAACAAGAAATTGAAAAAGATCAAGCCATTTCTTTCACCCACCTCAAGCATGCTCCTAAACACAAGTTGCACATGTGACCAAGGCATCAAAACATATCCAAACATGCATAAAATGACCAATTCAAATTATCAAATTCTATTCAACCAATATGCCATATAGGGACCTCAAATGCAAACATACAAAATTACTTAAACATATACATGTACTTGGCACATTTCATTCATCAACACCTAAATCATTTTCATCTCAAACTTATCATAAATTGACCTATATCACTTTAACTTAAAGTAACCATTTGTACCATACCATTCACACATTATAAGTACCAACCTATCATAATGTAACCATCATCAAATTAGCACAAAACAACCAACTTATACATACCAAAGTCCATGTCTAAGCATTTAAACAAACATCAAACATAAGTCCACCAATACATGCCATTATAAGCTTTGCTAAAACATTTAGAACTACATAATCGCTGGATAGTATGATAGATATCCGACGAACTTCCAAACCAATCAAGCTTCTGATAATATGAAAAGTAAAGGAAAAATAACATTGTCAGCAATGAATGCTTAGTAAGCTCGTATAATTTTAAACATACATTTCATTTCAATAATGAACTTTATAAGGTAAACATAACCTATACCAAAGCCACAAGATTTATCAAACCTTCCATTTGCTTACTTTAGCTGAAAAGACATTCTCAACTCACAAATTAGTGTAGTTATCCACAACCTAGATAAATTCATCCAAAATTTAAGTAAATTTCTCACATATAAGTAAACCCCTTTCACTCATCAATGCATTTACATTATCACATTACATCTCAATTATGAACTTACCGTTTTATTACATTTCCTCACTCGTATCGTTTGCATAACACAAGCAAGACATAAGCATAAACATAAACCAATTATGCAAACTTGACACAAGCTTATTTATCATCACTAATACACCAGTTAGTGCATATACTCATAATTCACTCGAAATATCATAAGATAAGTCATATATATGAATAACATCACTTGAAATCATGAATTTCATGAACATAAACATACTTTCGTTGAACATTACCTTTTATTCCTTTTCATAGATTCATGACATAAGTCTTTTGAATACTTACCGATCCCTTCCTTTTCATACCCGTTGAATCAAATAAAATAAAATCGAATAATGGAAATAATATTTTTAGTACAACTTACCTGGTCCAATACATTGGTATGAAGACTGCCAAGCTCAAATCCTGATTAACACACCGGCATAAAGCCTGCCAAGCACAAAGCCTAATATAATACACCGGCACGAAGACTGCTAGGCACAGAGCCCGAATATTATCGGCACAAAGCCTGCTAGGCACAGATCCCGAATATAACCGACACAAAGTCTGCTAGGCACAGAGCCCAAATATCACTGGCACAAAGCCCGATTATCATCGGCACAAAACCTGCTAGGCACAGAGCCCGAATAACGTTACATTTCTATTTCTTAAAACATAGTTAAATGACATTCAAGATTTAACCAATAATGAAATAGTATGAAACATTCAATTCAATTAATAATATTATATACTGAACTTACTTGGCTAAAATGCAAAAATATCAAAGTATGGGGGCTTTTTTGATAATTTTCCATTCTCCTCTATTTCCATTCGATCTTGATATAAATTAATAATTTCATTCAATTTGTTAATTTAGATAGTAAAAAAATGTATCCCATGCAATTTGGTCATTTTTTACATTTTTACAAAATTTCCCCTAAAGTTTTACTTTTATTCAATTTAGTCCCTGAGCCTAAAACATGCAAATTAACCATTTTTACCCAAAATTGAGCCTAGATGAATACTTATGGAATCCAAAACAGCCCATTCATGCAAAAATTTCACATCAAATCCTTGTATTTTTACTATTTTTATAATTTAGTCCCTAATCGAAAAATTTATAAAAAGTCACTCGATACAATAATTTTAAATAACAACTAATATCTCAAGCTCATAATTTAACATCTAAATCACAAGTTTCATCAATGAAAACATTCAAAATCTTTAACAGTTTCAAAATCGAAGGTACAGGCTAGCTGGACCTAGTTGCAATGATCTAAAAAACATAAAAACTACTAAAAAACGGGTAAGAATCACTTACCATGCATTAGAATATATGCAAGATGAACCTTATAAACAAAAATGGTGTTTCTTTCTCCCCCATCCGGTCCTAAAAAACAAATAATGATGAAGATGGTCGCTAATTTCATTTGTTTATGTTAAAATATTTATTTAATTACCATATTACCCTTGCTTATAAACTAAAATTGTTTAAAAATTAAACCTTGAAACCGTCCATTAATAAAAATAAGGTATAATTACCTTTTAAAACCCTAAAATTTATGGTTCTTTAACCCTTTAATACAATTAAACTAATAGTGATTGACTTTTTCAACTTTAACGATTTAGTCCTTTTTGCTTAATTAACTATCGAAACATTAAAATTTTTCTACTAAACTTTAATACTACCTTAATGAAACTCTATAAATATTTATAAAAATATTTATGGCTCGGTTTATATAAACGAGGTCCTAATACCTCATTTTCTAAAACCACTTGACCTTAAGGTCTTACCACTTGAACTTAATAAATCGCTTATATAATATAAATTATCAAATTAAAAACCTTTTTAAAACCATATGTAACTTGTAAATATTAAATAATAATATTTACGAACTTACTTGTCGAATTTGGTGGCCGCGAAACCACTGTTTCCGATACCAATAAAAAATAGGCTGTTACACGGCTAACTTGGGTTTCAATTAAAAATGATTGAATTGCAAGTTTCGCATTTGAGGACTAAATTACACAAAGGGTAAAATATTAGGGTAATTTTTTAATTTCATATTAAATTGAGTTGTGAAATAGAATTAATGATTTTAGACTATTTGAAATACTTAATTAAGTTTAATTACTATTTAGATAAATAAAAGAATCAATCGGAGTTGAATCAGAGGAAAGCGAAAGTCTCGAATTAGTTTTCGACTTTGTTGTAACAATCGTGGTGATTGAGGCAAGTTCGTATAATGGTAAAATGAATAATTTATAATTTGAATGAATGTTTAGTTAATGATATACATTTTTTAATTATTATTGAATAATTACATTTTAATTAGTGTTTTGGATTAATTTGTAATGTTTATTCAATTGATGAATATTTTTGAAAAATGTTAGTTGTATGGATATATATAATTGAAATGATATAAAGGGAAGACTTTAAAGAATTAATGTACAAAAGTGCCCTGTTTGAGCCTTAAGAATTCTTAAGATACAAATGACATGTCCTTAGGGATTATATAGTTTCGGGTGCTGGTCCTGGATTTCTTATCGATGTTTGAGATCCTACATTTGTTGCATATTCTCCACAACTCGTGTGAGCAGCATCGTGTAGCTAACATCCCGACCCACAGCTCGTGTGAGTAGACTCATTTCACAGCTTGTGTGAGAACTATTGAAAAGGTTGCGGTTACATGAAAATGCACACTTTGTGTGAGCATTCCCAAGTATCCGACGTTATTCTATATGGTTCAACGGGTAAGTAAAGGCTAATGGGAAGGTTTGAATAAAAAATTATTGTTGATATTGACTTTATGAAATGGAAAGTTTAGTATAAATGGATGGAAAAAGGGATTCTAATTAAACATGTGAAGAATAATGTAGGTATGTAATTTATTACATGATATATGCCATGTTTCTTAAATGTTTTACATTTAAGTTATCTACTAACTATGTGGATTATTGTGAATAGGAAAATACAATGTCTATATGATTTAATGAGCATGATCGAATGAATTATCGTTTGATAACTGGTAAGTTTAAGTTCCTTTATACGAGCTTACTAAGCACTAATTGTTTATGTAGTTGTTTTTCCTCTATTTTGTAGATCATCGGAAGCTCGATTGATTAGAATCTTGTCAGAGTTCTATCACACTATCCAGTAAAAATTGTAGTAGTTTTTGGTTATTTTAGCTATGGTTATAAATGGCATGTATAAGACTTATATGTAATGAGAGTTCTTGAAAATGCTATTAAGTTATCTTGGTATGATTATGCCTTTTCTGTACATATTTGTTTAGACTTGTAATTCTTTGGAAAGATTATGTCTTTTGGGTCACTTTTAAGTGCATTTTAATATATGGCTTGAAACATGTTTATATGTGAATGAATTAGTTAAATAATGTGTGGATGTGGTGATGTATGTGTAGGGTATGATGTGATTTTGAATGAAATGAATTGGTGTGAATTGTGGTGCCTTTGAATGAAATATTGGTTAAAACTTATAGGTTGATTAATTTGGTATGTTTTGAGTGTTTTTGGAAGTGTTTTGATAATCGGAATGAATATGTTAATGGTATACCTTGTTGGGTAAGAATTGGTGTTGTAATGTTGGTTTTAGGGGCTAAATTTGGAGCACACGGGCTGTCACACAGCCGTGTGCCACACACGGTCACCTAACATGACTGTGTGTCATTTATATTTTAGGTGCAAGTCTCATACATTCTAGCATACAGCCTGCGACACGATTGTGTGACCCAACATCAAATGCACACATGGTTTGTCACATAGTCTGTGACATGGTCATGTGGCCCTATTTCGAATAATCACATGGGGGCACATGGGCTAAGACATGGCCATGTGTCTTTACTTTTAATGTCCACACACTCTAGGCTATGTCACAAGATCATGTGACCATTGTTTTCAAATTTTTCATGTTTTTTCCAAAATTTTCTAATTTGATTCAAAATAATCCTTGATTGTTTTCAAATTGTTTCTAGGGCCTTGAAGGCTCGATTTAAGGCCCAAGTGTGTATGTTTGTTATGATTGTAATGAGTTATTGGAAATTAATATTAAATTGTATTATTGTTCTGTTTTGAAGTTAAAGGTCTGTTTTTTATAGTAATGATTCGTAACCCTAATCCAATATAGTGTTACAGTAATATTCATCACAGTGTAGCAACTTTATCTGCCACTACCCCGAGCGCCTAGTAATCGTTCATCACACTGTAAAGTTAACTCAAACTCTTCCTTTTTCTAAACTTATGTTTTTAGCTATTTACTTAAGGAAATGAGCTCAATGGAAACTTGAAACGCTTCAAACGAGCCTTTTGAACGTGAATATCAGAAATTTGTGTCGATTGACACTAATTTTTTTTCAAAGAACTTTTAGAAGGATCGTTCATTTACGAATGTGGGTTCGACTCTGAAGCCTCTTTCTAAAAGGAGTTTTGGGACATTGTGGAATTTCATGGATGGCAAGAATTTTGTCTTTGGCCTCAAAGACCTAAGGTGCCATCTGTGGTGCTGAAATTTCATGCTAACTTGAAATCCTCTCATGGTGATAAAGTATATGTTAGGGGAAGAGAGGTTGATGTCTCCCCTTCGATAATCTGCAATTGTTATAAGGTTTATTGATGCATTAATGACGAGATTGAATTGTTAGAATGAAAATTTTCAATGGAATAGATTTGGATTCCATAATGTCTTATCTGATGGCAGGATGAGGCATGTGGGAGTGAGAAATGTAGACAAATATTCCTATTTTATTTAATCCAGTCCTACTCACCCCTCTAGCCAAAAACTAGATGCACTTCCTTCGTACAAGAATTGGCCCCCCGTCCACTTCTAAAATTGTTTATCCCTTCCAAGTAATTTTATTGGCTACAATCTCACAGAAGAAACAAGTTTTTTTGGGAACATGGATCCACAAATTGATGTTGTGATGCTTGATAAGGAAGGAACCTGGGATATTCTTTTCGCATCTAGTCACAAACCTGTGTAGTGGTACGGATGTACCTATAGAACCTCTTGAACCTTCTCGTCTAGCAACTACACATTTGATAATTGATTCAATATATCAGAAATTCAAGGCAATCCAACAAGAGAAAAGAAGGCAAAGATGCGATTCAGAGAGAGAAAAAATGCAATTATTCTCACCTGCGTCAAAAATAGAAAATTTGCTTGCAAACATTCAAAAATAGCTAGATGAGATAGCAGAGGCAAGGGGTAATGACTCAAAAATAATTGAGATGATGAATTATGTAGAGAAATGCACCGGCAATCACAGGGAAGAAAAACCTATGTGGCCGATGATAATGAAAAGACACATTGTTAAAGAAAGATGTGAAAGGAATACAACATGTATATCTATGAGAAGAACAATGATCAGTTTGAAGGAATCAAGTGAAAGATTGAACAAGGGTTGGAAACCTTCAAATATGAAAGGAAAGAGGAAACAACTGATGGAGCATGAGCTAATCTCAGATGATTCTGATTAGTTACATGTCTTTGCATGTTATTTATTTTTAATGCGACATGTAAACTATTGAATACTTTTAGATTTGCTTTGAACAATTTTTATTTTCTATTTTTCATTGTTATTTTGTGTTGGTTTGTTTGTTATTTGTTTTTTGGTTGTGTGTTTTTCTTATGTGCAGCGGATTACCTTGAAAGATTACATGACATGTAGAGCTTCAACGAGGTGGAGGACACCCGAGCTAGTATGATGCTCCATTCTAGGGAAGTCTGGTAACCTCCTATCCATTTTTTTTGTACACACTAGTGACAATATGTAGTCTGAGTGTGGAGGGGTGCACATATGTTTTTATGGGTTTTTATGTTTTCTTGTTTTTATGTTTATTTGTGTCTTTATTTTAGTTTTTATGCATTTCTCAAAAAAAATTCAAAAATTCCAAAAAGGTTTTACATTTTTGTGTTTAAATTTTCCAAAAATCCAAAAATATTTATTGTTTTAATTTTTAATTTTTCTTATTGCATGGTGCTTGGACTATAATTGAGTAATAAATTAGTAGTTGTACATAATAAAGGCGTATATAGGATTGCCAAACTTGTAAATTTTAAATGATACTAGATAATTTATTGCTCTTAATTGTAGATTAATTAGTTCACTTAGTTAATAGGTATAATAGATTAGAGGCAATAATCGAAATAAAAATGTATAAGATGTACCATAGGATGAATAAAAGATACGGATCCTTGTAGATAAATAATTTGATTTGCTAATTGTTCGTTTAAATAGATGCATGCTTAATAGATTGTTGCTAGGTGACTAATATGGGAAAGACCGTAGGCATTGTTTCTATAGCCTTTAGCCTAAATGACTAACCTTAAACATTACATTATTTGTAACATGCCTAACCCGTATCTGTCGTCGGAATAGTATTTTGGAGTATTACCGAAACATTCAGAACATTTTCAATTAATTTATATAAATTACTATTCATTTACTGTGACCATGCGTATCGTCCTTTATATGGACCCTCGAGGGCCAAAACGAGTGTTGAAATCAAATTGGGACTAAATCGGGAACTTTGGGAATTTTTCGCGAAATTTCAAAAAACAATTTCTGGGTGCAAGGCTCACACACCCGCGTGGTCTAGGGACATGCCCGTGTGGTTAGGCCGTGTACTACACAAGCTCGTGTCTCTAACCTGTGTAACTTTCTGACTTTTAAAGCATGAAGAAATTGAAGTCACATGCCAAGTCACACGCCTATGTGCTAGGCCGTGTGGTGAATTTTTATTTTCGAAATTTAAGTGCAGTTTTCACACGGCTGTGTAACATGCCCGTGTCTCTGCCCATCTGCCCAATTCTGAGCATTCTGTTTCTCATTTTTAAGATGCAGGGGACACACGGCCGGACCACATGCCCATGGGACAAGTCGTGTGTCACATAAGGCCAAGACACACGCCCGTGTGTCTGTCTGTATAGACAAAATAAGGCCATTTCCAAGCCTCATTTGACACCCAAAACTTGCCATTTTCCATATATCCACCAATCCAACATCATATTCACAAGAAATTTAACATCAATCATATAGCATTATCTCATGCATCGATAGATATAAACTTACTCATCTCATAAACTCATATGCTAACACAATTTCATCAAACCAACACATAATAAGCACTTATGTGATTATCACATCATCACTTGAAATTAGCAAAACTTAGACCATCATTAGCCACTCTAATGGCTAGGTTACAAAACAACCATTACAAGCCATCATTGGCCAACTAAGCTTATACATGCCATTATACCAAAATAAGATTTCTATTTATACCAAAATGAGATAGTGAATAGTGTGATGACTGCTCCGCCCGACTTCCAACCTTCGCAAGCTTAGAGCACTATAAAACAGGGAAATATTAAACGGAGTAAGCATTTTATGAATAATAAATCTGTATAACGGGAAATAAACTTACTGGTCTTATTTATTAACACAAGCACACCTAAATTCATATTCCATCAATTTTGGGTAAGTTACCTAAACACATACACTTATTCAAATAAGTTAGTCACAAAATCTCATATGAATATAAAGTAAACATAGATGAGCTCATCACATTACAAACTTCCATTAATTTCACCTTTCCACACTTCAATAGTCTTTTCCGTCGAACTATTGAAAACTCGATGGATGTTCAGTAATACACACATGTGCAAAAGTACCTCTTGGGGTACATAATAAAAAGGCACACTCTTGAGCCATGCATTTTACAGTAGGATTACCAATCCAGGCTAAATTCTATCCATAGCATATGCTCCAAAGAGCTTAATATGGATTGCCCACCCGGGCTAAATCCAATTTATAGTCTAAACTTAAGAAGGCTTACATTAGAATTACCCGTCCGGGCTAAATTCTATTTGCAACATATGCACTATTATTCTTAACCCCTCGAAATTCAACATTCGACCGGAACATGATAATTTGTCCGTATTACACAACTTAAGACTATTTCATTATGTATATATCATCTCACACAAATCAACTCAATCATACAATTCAATTCAAGCATAATAACATACATTTTTAAGTTATACGAACTTACCTTAAAAATGGTTCGTTTTTGAATTTCAACTAATCTGAAACCTTTTGCTTTCCTCAATCTAGTTCCGTAGTTGGCTTTCTGGATATATATGGATAAATTTAACTATTAATCTATCACATTTCATATACATCACATTCTATTGCATCCTAGGTAAAATTACCATTTTGCCCCTATCCTTTTCAAAAATTCTAATTTCGTCCCTAGGTTCGAAAAATGAAATTCATGAAATTTAACCCTCTTTCCAAGCCTAGATGAAATTTATAAACAACATTTACAGCACACATTTTTCACAAATTTCAAAATTTTCCATGGTTTTTTACCATTTTTCATTTTAGTCCCTAAATCAAGTTTTCATAAAAAAATGCTTTGTAAAAGTTGCTTTTCTATGAATAAATTTTCATTTTCTACAATAAATTTCTAATTTTCAGCATATTCATCCATGACCCAAATTTCATACCTTGATAACTTTTCAAATTAATCCCTTAAATAGAGAGATTAGACTATCCCAGTTTCAAAAATATAAAAAATCATTAAAAATAGGACTTGATTTCATACCTTTCTGAGCTTGGTAAGCTGTCTTCCTCTCTCCTAGGGTTTCCATAGAAATCTTAAGAAAGATGATATGAAATTAGATGAATATTTTTTTATTTAATTTCCATATTTACATTTTAGTGATTTCCAATTTAGTCCCTTGCCTTTTTCTAATTTTTCCATGGATGAGTCATTAAAATATATACTAACTACTCTTCAATGGTCTAATTACCATATAAGAACCTTAATTTTTGAATTCTATAGCTATTTGATACCTATAGCTACTAGAATCCAACTTTTGTATTTTATACAATTTAGTCCTTTACCTAATTAACAAAAAATTGATAAAATTTTCGTATCAAAATTTTCATATGACCTTCCTATCATAATGCCAACCATAAAATAAAATAAAATAAAATAAAATAATTTTTATTTTTATTTTTATTTTTATCTCGGATTTGTGGTCCCGAAACCACTGTTCTGACCTCACCAAAATTAGGCTGTTACATTATCCCTAGTTGCCGAATTTGAGCCTTACATTGCCCTTCTTAATGGACCTCTATGTTTGAAAACTTTAACCGAAATTGAGTTCGAAAATCAACCGTTCATAGGCCTTGAACTTTGTAACACACTATTGAATGGATGTCAGACCCTGGACACCAAGGGTTAGGTAGGAACATTACGAAGGTTTCTCACAAAAATGTACTCGAGTGATTAGTGAAGAGAGATCGAAATAACTCGTAATTTATTCTTGCTATAAATCGTGCTTAAAAAGAAAATGGAAGTTTGAAAGAAATAAAGTGAGAATCAAAAGCATTGTGAGAGAAAAGAACAAATAAATATAAAGATGCTCAAAATAATAATAATAATAAAAGAAGAAGAATAAAGGAGCATAAAATAGTCTTGAAATCATAGTGCACAAAACCGAGCTAATATGAATCATCCTTTTCCACATTGTTGGAGAAATAAGGAAAGTGAGAGAAGGAGAAATAAGAAATGTTAGAGAATGAGAAATAATGTGGTGAGATGTAACGATCACTTTTGGGGAGAATTGGAAACAATGTCATGTGCTATACTATTCAGAGTGCTTGAATCGTTTTGAGATAAACTTTCTTTGAATCTGTACCAACCTTAGCCTCAAAACGTTAGAAGCCTAAAAGACTTTTGGGACCTACATAAATCACCGACGCATAATTTGTATATAGCTTGCATTTGTTGGAACAAACATGAAAAATTCTTTCTAAATATCTATGAGCGATCTGGATATTTTATTTTGACAGATAAAATGTGTACATATGTTAATTTACATTGCCTCTACCTCTATTGACACTTTAACTTCTTGAACTAATAATGTTTACATTAGGAGTAAGTAAATTAGCTAGATTTCATTCTTAAATTGTATGTGAAGTAATTCATGTATAAATTTGATATTGTATGGCTATATAATGTAATTACCTAATTTAGTCCAAGGGTCATCTTTTTGCATGTTTTGTGTGTTCACTTGAGGACAAGCAAAGACTTGAGTATGAGTGAGTTGATCTGCCACAAATAGACATGGCAAATTAGGCTTTTCTGACACACTTTGGGAGCTTTTTCTCGAGCAAAATAGAGATTTTAGCATAGTTTTTCATTATATTCATTATTTTCATATTTTCGGGTAATAAGTGAAAATGTCTCAAATTTTTCTCTTTTTTTTACCCAAATTGGTTGATAGTGCCATTAAGAGGTCTAACGGAGTGCTCTAGGAACGTGTCGAAGATTGAAAACGAGCGAGAATGGTGTCTAGGGCAAGGTTATCGCAATATCCAACCTCTAGAATCACAATACCTCCAACAATGTAAAGGATAAAGGATTCCTTTTGGTGGTATTGAGATATCCCCTTAGTTATCACAATATCCACTGTCCAAGGAAGACCTTAAGTTTCAAAACTACCCGGTCTTTCTTTTTCACAAACAGAATAGGAGCACCCCAATGTGAGAAACTCGGTCGTGCAAATCCTCTATCGGTCAACTCTTGCAACTGAGACTTTAATTCTTTTAATTCAGTTGGAGCCATTCTGTACGGAGCTATCGAAATTGGAGTAGTTCCTGGCATTAGCTCAATACCAAACTCATCTTCTCGAATTGGAGGTAAACCCGATAACTCTTCAGGAAACACATCTAGATATTCACAAACAACTGGCATTGATTAAATCTTCTTTTCAGTCACTTTTGTGTCAAGCACATAAGCTAAAAAAATTCACAACCCTTTCTCACATATTTCTGAGCTAACATCATTGAAATCGTTGCTGGCAGTCCATTCAAATCCTCTGATTCAATTTGGATAATCTCGTTACTCTAACATCTCAAATCAATCATCTTCCATTCACAATGCACAATAGCATCATGCAACATTAACCAATCCATACAATTATATCAAACTCGTCAAATGGTAACAACATCAAATCGGCCAGAAAACAATTTCCCCGAATTATCAATGGACAATTCTTGCACACTTTATCAACCAATACACACTTGCCTAAGGAGTTTGATACTCTAATTACAATTTCTGTAGACTCTACAAGCAAAGTCTTACGAGGTACTAAATTCACACATATAAACGAATGAGTAGACCCAGGATCTATCAATGCAATAACTTTAGAATCATAGAGAGTAAAAGTAATGGTAATAACATCCGGAGATGATGCTTCTTCGCATGCTCGAACAGTGTAGGATCGTGCAGGTGCTCTAGCATCAGATCTTGATGCAGTGTCTCGTGTCACACCTCTACCACCACTCACATTTCCAACGTTTCTCGGTGGTCTACCTCTAGCTGCAGTGTTACTCGGCCTCGTGTTCTAAGCAGTATCTTTTTCAGCTAGCTCTGTGTAACACTCCTAACCCGTAACTGACATCGAATTAGGGTTACGAGGCATTACCAGACAGACAGAACATTTCGTACATTCAGAATCACAGATATTATTAACATCATTTCATAAGCAATCATCTCCAAATATAGTCTACGAGACCTAAAACACACATTTAAAGAAAGGTCGGAACTAAACCGAACCTATTCGGAATTTTCAGAACTTAACCAAATATTTCAAAACTGTCAAATCCACACGCCCGTGTGACTAGGCCGTGTGTCACACACGGGCACTAGACACGCCCATGTGAACCAGCCATGCCAAAAATAGGTCCTATACTGAGTTTTTCACATGGCCAATAGGCACGCCCGTGTACTATGGATGTGAGATACTTAGCTAGCTACTGACTTTAGCCCACGGCCATATGACACACCCGTGTCAAGGTTGTGTGATTTTTAGGTGAATACTGTTTTTCTTACACGGCCACAAGGCATGCCCATGTCCATTGACCTTGTGGTAGAATGCAGGTTTGGTTTGAGCCAATTTGCCACTTCTTGTTGGGCCAAACCTACAAGCAATGCTAAGCAACATTCATACAACAAATTTTCAACCAATTTCATGCTCAAAACATGCTTCATTACAACTATTTCATCATCATTCAGCAACCCATTAAACACCATACCAAATCTTAACACAAACATACCATTTTCTAGTCAACTCTCGTGGCTTAACATATATACAATTCAAAGCTTAATACATGGATATTCTAGCCTATATATGCCATACTTAAAAGTATTTACACTTTCAAAAGTACCAAACTGAGATCGATAGTGTGGTGACGATCCTTGACTATCCCCGAGCCTTTAGTAGGTACGATAACTGTAAAACAGACAGTAATCACATAGAGTAAGCTACAAAGAGATTAGTAAGCCAATTACAATTGGTCTAATCACTAAAGCATATAAGTACAATTTAACCATAAAGATTCATAACCATTTCATAGAATAAATCATAAGCTGAACTATGCTCCTTTATTGCATATACATCATGCTTCATTTCCAAATTCCATACATATTTCACAGAGACAGAGTTTTTCATATTCAGAAATTTAGTACGATACAAACATACCTGCATAAGTTATACATTTCATATACTCATTCTAATATTTTGTACGCTATCATCGGAAGGGTCAGAAATGATACAGATGTTCATAAACAAGTACAATGCTGACGTCCCGGATGTGGTCTTACATGTAATTCAATATCGATGCCTCTGTCCCATATAAGGTCTTACACGAAATCAAATATGATGCCAATGTCCCAGACATGGTCTTACACATAAATCTCAAATCGAGGCCTGTGTCCCAGACACGGTCTTACATGATATTTCAGATCGAAGTCAGTGTTCCTTTGTAAGCATACAGATTCTTTTCAGATACTAACATATTATCAGAATTTACTCAGAGTTCATTCATCAGACTCTCAAGGCCATCCAATACAGATTATAGTTTATATGTGCAGAATTTAGTCAATTTAACACGTAATTGTAATTTGACTTACCTCGTACAGATTTATGATAAAACGAGTCGTCTATTCAACTATTTTGGACTTCCCCGGATCTAAGTCTGATTTTCTTTGTTCTTGATCTAATACAATTCAAATTCAACCATTCAATCATTCATTTCATTCAAAATAATCCATGAAAATATATTTAGGGCACTTTACATTTTAGCCCTTACATTTTCACACTTTGACAATTTAGTCCATTTTTCACAAAATCACCAATATGAAAAATTCACCAAGACTATAGCTTGGCCAAATATGCATGGCTTCCATAAAAGCCCAAATAACATATTTAGTTCACAATTTAGCCCTTCAAAACCTCACTTTCACAATTTAGCTCAATAAGCTCTATTTCATCAAAATTCAAAGACAAAGCTTAATAATCTCATACATATCTTTCATATTCCATATAAAAACATCATAAAGCTCATATAATCATCAATGGCACATTTCACAATCTTCAACAAAAACAGAAATTCAGACATAAGTTTTGAAGAACACGAAGCAACGATCACAGAAACGTAGAAATTATCAAGAATCGCACAAATTTCATACATCAATTTAGCTATCAAAGTGCTGAATATACAAAAGCTTCAAACCCTTCTTTCTTTTGCTGATTTTTGGCTAACATGCATGAAAATAAAGCCATCTTTTGTTTTTTTATTTTATTACACATTATAAGCTATATACCAACTTTGCCCTTACTAAAAAATATGAAATTTCACCTACTAATGTCCATAATTGTCCACCATTTAAACAAATGGTAAATTTGACATGCAAGGACCCCCACTTTACTAAACCAAATCAAATAGGTGCTTTAACATCTAGCACTCAACTTTTAGAATTTACACGATTTAATCCTTTTTCATAATTAAGCACTGAAATAGACAAATTAAATCACAGAATTTTCACAGATGTAAATTTACATATCACAGACACAGAAAATAATATTAAAATATTTTTTGAACTCAGATTTGTGGTCCCAAAACTACTATTCCGACCAGGGTCAACATCGGACTGTTACAATTCTCCCCTCTTAGGGATTATATCAGACTGAATTTCAATCTCAGATGAAGGAATTACATGCGAAGGATCAGATCTATATCGTCGAAGCATCGATACGTGAAATACATTATGAATCTTTTTTAGCTCTGGTGGTAACAACAATCTATATGCAACCGGCCAATACACTCGATAATTTCATACAGCCAGATAAATCTCGAACTCAATTTGCCTTTTCTACCAAATCGAAACACTTTCTTCCACGGAGACACTTTCAAAAACACTTTCTCATCGATATCAAACTCAATATCTTTTCTTTTCAAATCTGTATATGATTTCTGACGATCAGAAGCTGCTTTCAAACTATCTCGGATCACTTTCACTTTTTGTTCAGTTTCTTTTATCAAATCAACCCCGTGAATCTTATTTTCGCTGAGCTTTGTCCAATACTAAGGTGTACGACATTTACTACCGTATAAAGCTTCATATGGTGCCATTTTGGTGCTCGACTGAAAACTATTATTATAAGCGAATTCAATTAAAGATAAATATTGTTCCCACATACCTTCAAACTCAAGAATGCAACATCTCAACATATTCTCGAGTATCTGAATAATTCATTCAGATTGACCATCTATTTGCGGATGATAAGTAGTGCTAAAATGCAATTTAGTACCTAGAGCATCTTGCAATTTCTTCCAAAATCTCGATGTGAATCTCGGATCTCTGTCTGATACTATAGACAATGGCACACCAAGCAATCTCACTATATTAGAAATGTATAATTCAGCTTATCTATCAAGCGAATAATCAGGTCAAACCGGAATAAAATAAGCTGATTTTGTCAAACGATCAACTACAACCCAAATGGCATCTTTCTTTCTTAGAGATAAAGGTAAACCCGACACAAAGTCCATGGTCACTCGATCCCATTTCCACTCCAGAATCATAATCAGTTGTAGTAACCCAGACGACACTTGATGTTCAGCTTTAACTTGCTGACAAATCAAACATTTAGAAACAAATTCAGAGATATCTCTTTTCATTCCGGACCACGAATAGTTTCAAGTCATTGTACATTTTAGTACTGCCTGGATGCACAGATAACCGAATACTGTGAGCTTCACTCAGAATCATTTGAATTAACTTAAGATTTCTCGGAATGCTAATCGTATTTCTGAACCTCAGATACTCATCAACATCTATCCAGAATTCAGAATCAGAATCAGAATTACACTGAGTTCATTTAGCCATAATCTCATTATCAACCTTCTGAGCTTCGATAATCTGTTGTAAAAATAAGGGTTTTGCTTTCAATTCAGCACAAACCAAGGTATCATCAGACAGTGCTAAATGAGCATTCATAGCACGCAACGTAGACAACGATTTCCTACTCAAAGCATCAACAACAACATTAGCTTTGCCCGGATGATAATCAATAACAAGTTCGTAGTCTTTTAGGAGTTCTAACCATTTTCTCTGTCGCAAATTCAAATCTTTTTGTGTCATTAAATACTTTAGACTTTTATGATCAGAAAACACGTGACATGTCTCACCAAACAGATAGTGATGCCAGATCTTCAAAGCAAACACAATAGCAGCTAACTCAAGATCGTCTGTCGGATAGTTCTTCTCATGCGGTTTTAATTGTCTTGAAGCATAAGCAACAACTTTTCCTTCTTGCATTAAAACACAACCGAGTCCATTCAATGAAGCATCGCTGTAAACAACGAATTCTTTACCTGACTCAGGTTGTACCAATACTGGAGCTTCAGTTAATATAGCTTTTAACCGATCAAAACTTTTCTGACATTGTTCAGACCATTCAGATTTCACATCTTTCTGAAGCAATTTTGTCAACGGTGTTGCTGTCACAGAGAAATCTTTTACAAATCGCCTGTAGTAACCGGCAAGTCCCAGAAAACTGCGAACTTCAGATACATTTCATGAAGGCTTCTAATCCAGAATAGCTGAAATCTTGTTCGGATCAACTCGGATATCGGAAGCTGATACAATATGACCCAGAAAACCAACTTCTCGCAACCAGAATTCAGATTTACTAAACTTTGCATACAACTGTTTATCTCGCAGAGTTTATAGCACTATTTTTAAATGCTTGGCATGTTCAGTTTCATCTCGTGAATAAATCAATATGTCATCAATGAATACAACCACAAATTGATCTAAATACGGTCTAAAAATTCTATTCATCAAATCCATAAAAATAGCAGGTGTATTCGTTAATCCAAAAGGCATAACTATAAATTCATAATGCCCGTACCTCGTTCTAAAAGTAGTTTTTGGAATGTCAGAATCCTTTACTCGCAACTGGTAGTAACCTGATCTCAGATCTATCTTAGAAAACACAGTAGCACCTTTCAACTGTTTGAATAAACCATCAATTCTAGGCAGAGGATATTTGTTCTTTACATTCACTTTATTAAGTTGACGGTAATCAATACACATTCTCATTGTGCCATCTTTCTTTTTCACAAATAGAACAGGAGCACCTTAAGGTGAGAAACTCGGTCTAGCAACTCCTCGATCGGTCGATTCTTGCAACTGAGATTTTAGTTATTTTAATTTGGTCAGAGCCATTCTATACGGAGCTATCGAAATCGGAGTAGTACCAGGTACTAATTTAATGCCAAACTCAACTTTTCGAATCAGAGGCAAACTCGATAGTTCTTCAGGAAACACATCAGAGAATTCACAGATAACAGGCACTGATTCAACTTTCTTATCATTCATTTCTAACACATAAGCTGTGACAGCCCAAAATTGACCCTAGTCGGGAAGTGGTTTCGAGACCGCTAAACCAAGTCGTAAAAATTATTAACCGTCATAATTGATGCTCATTATATGTACATGTGCATGTGTGAAAATTCCGTGTTTGAATTTTGTTAATTGTAAGTGAATTTCATCGAATAGGACTTATGTGAGAAAATTTTAAAATGTGATAGGTCAATGCGTAAGGACCTATTAGAGCATGTGGAAAAAGGGGGACTTGCATGTCAAATTCCCCCCTACTAGTAGTGGCCGGCCATGACAAGCATGGTAGACTAAGTGTGATGGGCAAGACATGTCATAGACATGTCTTGTTGGTGCATCATGGGTGGAAAAAAAATAAAATAAGGAGCATGGGCATAATAATGAAAGGAAATGTGATGAAAACAAAAAAAAGGGGTGTGTGGTTGTCCCCCCATTTTGCCGAAACTAGAAAGAAAAACAAAGAAAAAAATGCTCATCCTTTGGTTCATCCTTGGCCAAAAATTTTAAGGAGGAAGGAAGAAGAAAGGTTGAAGAGGTTCGGCCATGCATGTGACTAGGCTAAGGTATGTTTGGTGATGTTCCATGAGATGCAGGCATATTTTAGTTGTTAGCTTGAGTTCTACCTAGCCCATGGTCTAAATCTTGCTATGTGATGGAAATGACACTCGGCCATGGATGCATCATTCTTGGTTGATGTTTGATGTTGTGGTGATGAGGCATGAAGATGAGTTAAGATTCGGCCTAGGTGGATTTTGTGTTAATGCCATTGCATGCTAAATATGAAGCTTGTTAATGATGCATGTGATGGTGGATTGATGATTCTTGAATCTCCTTTTTAGCATTTTTGAGTGAGCACATATGTGCATTGGTTGCTAGATGGGGAAGAATCGGCTAGCAAGTTGTGTGCTAAGGCCGAATATAATTTTTGTAGGTTAATGAGTAATGCATGTGCTAAATTGATGGAAAGGGAAAGGATGCTTTACTAGTGTATATATGTGTGTATTAGCCAAGTTTTGAACTTGAAACAAAAGGGTGTTTAGTCAATACAAGTGACCATACTTGTAGAATGTATTAAGTGTTGAAATTGGCCCAAAATAGACATGCATATTCGGCCAAGGGGGAAAAATTAGCAAAAATGTTGAGTTTGATTCATGATTCCGTACATATGTGACCTTAATGTCTAATGTATAAATATGGGCTAAGTGCCTTGTGTTCCTCTTTTCGATGCTCAAATGATTAAATAAATTTATTTGTTTAATTAAGCTCAAGAGCAAAGGGGAACTAAATCCGATAAAGGGAAGGAAAAAGTGGTCGAATAGCTATCGGAATCGTTCGACAACACCTGAGGTAAGTTCTTGAGTAAGAGAGCTTAAATTAAGATTTGATTAGATCATGTTTTAAGCAAACAAAATCATGCTCTTTGTGTGTGGCTATTGAGCCGAAATTGCAAGAATGATAAATGTCTTGTGTTTGAGTTTTGCTAACGAAAACGAAATACGAATGTGCCATGATTTATTGTTAAATGTGCATGGTTATTTGAATGATGTCCAGGCTAAGTCCCGAAGGCTTTGTGCTAAGTGACCATATCCGGACTAAGATCCGAAGGCATTTGTGCGAGATACTAAATCCGGACTAAGATCCGAAGGCATTTGTGCGAGATACTAATTCCAGGCTAAGCCCGAAGGCATTTGTGCGAGTTACTAAATCCGGGTTAAGTCCCGAAGGCATTTGTGCGAATTACTATAACCAGGCTATGTCCCGAAGGCATTTGAACGAGGAGCTATATCCGGTTAAATTCCGAAGGTACGTGATTTGGGAATGAATGATCTTGCTGTAAAAATTTCAGTTAATACTCTAGAAACATCCCAACATTGAGGTATGTTTCGTATGTGCTTGAATTTAGTTGAGCCCTTACAAATAAGTATTCGCTCAGTTGATAAACGAGCTACCGGCCTTTGGCTAAGTTGATCTTTTGTGTATGTACATAAGGGTTGATAATGTGAAGCAAGTATGATATCGAAAATTTGTGCATATGAAATTATCCGTTTAGCTATTTGAATGCTATACTTTTGTTGTGCTGGAATTCCTTGCTCAAAACTTACTAAGCATAAATTGCTTACTCCGTTTCATTGCTCCTCTGTTTTATAGATTTGGTTCTCCAGCTATCGGACTCGGGATCTTGAGGTCAAAGTCGCCCACACTATCAAAGCCCCCTTTTGGTACAATTTTGGTTGAACTTCGAAATGGCATGTATAGGACTACCCGTTTGTTGTGGGTCGTGGACCCTTTGGACTTGTATAAATTTTGGATAGCCATGCGAAAATGGCTTATATGTGTTTGAGTATAATGTTATAATCATTTGGTGTGGATATGCTTGACAAGGATTGGCCATGGGAATGGTTAATCACTTTCATAAATTGTGCTATTTATGCAAAAAGGGCTAGTTGAATCATGGAAACCATGAAATAGGTAAAGTCTACCTTAAAGGCAGATGCTGACAGCAGCAGTGATGTAGATTTGGAAAATCACTAAAAATAGTAGGAATGGAATTAAATAGTGAATAAATTATGTAAACGAACCTTGATGAATCTATTTTCATAGGAAAGTAACAAAACAATCATACGGACAGTATGTTAAGAGATATTCAGGTTCTTGTGAGACAGGGCCAGAACGGTTTCTGGATTTCCTGTTCCAACTTTAGAAATTCATTATAAATTAACCAGAGACAATTAGGAGTCAAGCCATATATTTATAGATTCCTCTCTGAGTCTAGTTTCTATAGAAACAAATGGCATCAGTATTGAAGCCTTGTACAGGTAGATATCCAAGTCGTAATGCGCAAAGGTCAGGGTAGTCGATCCCTATAACATGGGAGACTTTGACTAATAAACTGTACTAATTGGCCTGACCAAAAATTTTAGAAAAAATATGTAGATGGGCATATGAGTCTAGTTTCAGGGAAAATTTACGGAACTGGATTCCGAGTTTCTGAACTCAAGATATGATTTTTAAAGCGACTATTACGCAGATTGGTAGTGTCTGGAAAATTTTTTTAAAAGTCTGTTAACACCTCGTGTTCGACTCCGGTGACGGTCTCGGGTTTGGGGTGTTACATAAGCTAAGTAGGCTTCACAACCTTTATTTACATATTTTTGTGTTTCATTACAGATATCACAACTAGCAGTCCATTCAGATCACTAGACTCAATTCGAATTATCTCGTCATTCTCACACCTTAGATCAATAATTTTCATTTGCAATCCACAATAGCATTGTACAAGGTTAACCAGTCCATTCCAAGGATTATATCAAATTCATCGAAAGGAAAAAGCATCATATCAGTAGGAAAACAGATATCTCGAATTATTAACGGGAAATTCTTGCAAACTTTATCAACCAAGACACTTTTGCCTAAGGGGTTCGATACTCTAATTACGAATTCAGTAGACTCTACAGGCAAAGTCTTACTATGTACTAAATTCATACAGATATAAGAATGCGTTGATCTAGGATCTATCAATGCAATCACAGAAGTATCATAAAGAGTAAAAGTACCAGTAATCACGTCTGGAGACGAGGCTTCCTCACGAGCTTGGATGGCATAGGCTCTGGCAGGTGCTCTGGCCTCAGATCTAACAATAGTATCACCAGTAGCTCTTTGACCACTTCTTGTATTTCTTGCATTTCTGGAAGGTCTACCTCTAGCTGAGGTGTTGCTCGATCTTGGATTCTGTACATTCTCTTACTCAGCAAGTTCAAAACAATCTCTTACAAAATTGATGTGATCTGGCCCAGGTGGTTGAGTCGAATTCACTTGATTGCCTGATCGTAGACGAGAGAGTCGTTCGTGCCTCGTATTCAAGAAATGGAAGTCAATGGGTAAGTTGGGATAAGCGGAAGGTTTCAAAGAAGGGTAAGATTAGTAATAGGTTCGGCTATGGGTAGCAAAGATGTCGGATAGTTGGCTCGATTTGGTGATAACAAGAAAGAAATTCAAAGAATGGGGATGGAAAACAAGCTTAACGTCAGGAATGATTCAACACTAGATAGTGTCACCCCGATTCCTATATTATTAAGGTGAAAAGGATGAATAGATGGATACGTGAATGCCACACCAAGATTGGTGATAAGTTCAAACAAGGACGATTGACGCCACTAGCACAAGCTAGATAAGTCTTTCGAAACTTGTACGAGATATGAGAGGAAGAAACCTCACAAGAACAATATTCATTCAATAATTTGGCAAAAAGTCTTTTTACAAAGAAATAAACAAACTATTTATAAGCCTAAGATGCCTATTGATATTCGGCATCTATGATGTTCACACTAACTTAAATTCTGTTCACATTTGTATTTAACATGTTCACACAAAAGCATTAAAATTCGGTTCATGCTTAGAAATGGTGCATGAATTGGCCGAACCATCATGTTGCTTCACTTGATGCATTCATGCATACTTAGCCTAGAAGAAAAACCATAGTTCGTGAATGTGCAACCCTTTAATACTCCTACATCTCCCTTGGCCGAATAAGGCTTTAATGTACCTTGAATACTTGAATGGACATCTTGGATATGCATGATACATACATGAAATGTGACAGCCCTAAAATGACCCTAGTCGGAAAGCGGTTTCGGGACCGCTAAACCGAGTCACCAAATTATTTGAATATGATATTTATTGTCTAAAATATGTGAATATGAATGTGTGAAAGTTTTGAGCTTCGATTTAGTCGATTGCATGTGAATTTAGTAATAGGACTTATGTGTGACACTTTTGAAATGTGATAGGTTAATCCATAAGGATCTATTAGTGCATGTAATCAAAAGGGTGGACTTGCATGTCAATTTCCCCCATTTAATTACTAGTGGCCAGCCATGACAAAGGGTGATGGGCAAAACATGTCATAAAACATGTTGTGCTAATGGTTTATGGGAGAAAGGATAAAATAATAATGGGAAGGTAAATGATGACAAAAAAATGTGTGGTTGCCCCCCCCCTCCATTGCCGTGAGTTGAAGAAAGATAACAAAAGAAAAAAATTTACATGCTCATCTTTCTTCTTGGTTGCCGAATTTGGGAAAGGGAAGATTGAAGAGGAAAAACCAAGGTATTCGGCCATGGCTATCCTAGTTTAAGGTATGCATTGTGATTTTCTTTTTAATTGACTATGAGAGTAGATTGATAAGTGCATAGCTTATTTAACCCATGGTTTAATTTCATGCATCAATAGACAAATGTTCATTCGGTCAAATGGGAGAAGAATAAGATGAATTTAAATGTTGTGGTTTATTATTTTAGTTGTTAAATGATTGGGTATGAGGTATTTGATTACCTAATTGAAAGTAAGTTAAGTTGTTATTTGATAGTAAATGCAAATTCTATATATGATAATAATGTAAATGTAGGTGGATTCATGAAGTATTTTCGGTTATATGCTATGTATAAGTATGAGTTTTTAAAGTTGGATTTATGAGTATATGTATATTAGTCTATGAACATTTGGTTATATGGTGTTAATATGCCTTTGAAATCGAATGATATTTTGAGTATATATATATGTACATTCGGTTAAGATAAGGGTTATTATAAAAGCTAAGTTGTGTGGTTAGGGCCGAATGGGATATATAAGATATCAAAACATGTTATAATTATATATTGGTGTACATGGTTGTAATTAATCCTCTACTTGAATTCGATTAGATATGGTCATGGTATGAGTTTAGTAGGGTTAGTACCTTAAAAATTGAATGGAGTTTTAGTTAATCTTATGTGTCATGTTCGTTAAAATAGTTGATGATTTGGGTGTTATTATACGCATTTAGGCTAAAGATTTTTCAGCTATGTTTTATATCTATGAAATAATTATAATGGATAATATGTAGGAGTAATTTCGGCTTGTTAAAAATGTGGTACGTGTATGGAAAATGGTATATACATAATGCATTGAAGTTACCCTATAAGGTTGAAATGAGTAATTAAATTATTGGTGTGTATGCATTTTTTTTTATTTGCAACTTGGCATGTGAATTGGGTGTATGATAGTTAATATATGTGCTTGAGGTGATGTGATAAAATAATTAGCTATATGGTTTGGTTCATTATTGAGTATAAGGGTTAAGTGCTTTAAAAGAGCTTTTAATGTTCGAAATGATTAAACAAATTCATTCGTTTAAATTAAGCCCAAGAGCAAAGAGGATCAAAGTCGGATAGGGGAAAAGAGAAAGTAGACGAATAGCCGTGGATATCTAGTCGTCAACCGCTTCCGAGGTAAGTTTTAAGTGATTAAACGTTGAGTAAATTCAATCATAATAGGACATAATGAGTTGATTTAATAAGATATGATGTGGCCATGATATGTCTTAAACTCAAATGGTAAGTTCATATGTGTTTGGACTTGGAAAGTTAAGAGCAAATTGTAATAATTGGCTTTGGACAGCAGCAGTAACGTGATTTTAGAAAATCACTATAAATTGTTGGTGTGGAATTATAGGCTGAATAAAATATGTAATCAAGGCTTAATTAGTCTAGTTTCTTATAAAAGAGACCTTGTGAGCAAACAAATTTCCTATAAAGAGATATTTAAAGTTGTGTGAGACGGTGTCAGAATGACTCCGAAATCCCCTGTTCTGTTTTTAGAAAATCATTATAAATTGTACAAAAATGGTTATAAGATAAAATTTATATGCTTAGACTCCTTAATGAGTCTAGTTTCAAATGAAATCAAATACAACACATTCTGAATTCTGTAAAATGAGAAATTTGATTCGTAGTGAAGAGTGGTCAGATTAGTCAAACAGTGAAACAGGGGAAACTTTAAGAAAAATCTGGTATTGATTGGAAAAACCTAAAATTCTGAAAATTTTATGGATGGAAGATATACGAGTCTATATTCAGGGAAAAGTAACGGCAAGTGATTTGGAGTTTTGTAGCTCCAGTTATAAATAATTTAGTGACTACTGCTCAGGAAAACAGCTCGTAGTGAATATGTGATTTTGTTGTAAACATGGATAAAACTTGTTTTAGTTACTCATAAGCTATTGATTAAACCCATACGTGAATTCTAAATCGTGATATTGTAAAACAATACATGAGTGTTAGATGGATCTTTGATATTAAAATTTGTGAAATTGTAAGTTTATGAGTATTCGAATATGAAATGATAGTATGGCGTGAAATTGAATTATTCATTGGGAAATGATTAATGTAGATTCGGCCAAGACAAAGTGTATACATGATAGTATATGTGATATGTGAAGTATATTTGGATAATTGTGATGTGAATGTATATATATGTGATAAGGCCTAATGGCCGATGTGATGAATGTGAAAGTGTATATATGTGATAAGGCCGAATGGCCAATGTGATGAATGTAAAAGTGTATATATATGTGATAAGGCCTAATGGTCGATGTAATGAATGTGAAAGTGTATATATGTGATAAGGCCTAATGGCCGATGCGATGAATGTGAAAGTGTATATATGTGATAAGGCCGAATGGCCAATGTGATGAATGTGAAAGTGTATATATATGTGATAAGGCCTAATGGCCGATGTGATGAATGTGAAAGTGCATATATATGTGATAAGGCCTAATGGCCGATGTGATGAATGTGAAAGTGTATATATGTGATAAGGCCTAATAGCCGATGTGATGAATGTGAAAGTGTATATATGTGATGAGGCCTAATGGCCGATGTGATGAATGTGAAAGTGTATATATGTGATAGGGCCGAGTGGCCAACGTGATGGATGTGAAAGTGTATAAATGTGATAAGTCCCGAAGGGCAATTGTGTCAGTACTATATCCGGGTTAAAACCCCGCAGGCTTTATGCGAGAGTATTATCCTGATTAATGTCCGTAGGCTTCGTGCTCGTACTATATCCGAGCTTTAAAGACCCGACGGCTAAATGCTAGGATTCAAGTAAGACTTTGATATTGAGTATCTGCATTAAGTTACCATCAAATAAGTATTATGTATTCAAGATGTTCAGGTACGTATTACTTACTCATCGGTGGAGTGATTTCGAGGTGAATTATCAGTATCAAAGAGGTAGGTAAATGTGATTAATATTATAACTCCAAATGTGAGAATGTGCTTTGGAAATATTTGACCATCTAGGTCATTATTATTCGAAAGTATATATGTGGCAGCCAAGTGTTGCGTTTAATGATATTATAGATCGAGATGAAGCTCTAGATTAACTTCATCGAACAGTTGAAATGAATGACCAATAATAGTGATTGAGAACACTTTGTCTTGCTTAAAACTTACTAAGCATTAAATGCTTACTCCGTTCTTTGAATCTCTGTTTTATAGATTTTGGTTCGTCAGCTATCGGACTCGGGATTATTGAAGTCGAAGTCGCCCACACTATCAAAGCCCTTTTGGTACACTTTTGGTTGAACTCTGAAAATGGCATGTATAGGACTACCCTTTTGTAGTGGGTCATGGACCCTTTGGATTTGTATAATTTTGGATAGCCATGCGAAAATGGCTTATATATGTTTGAGCATAATGTTATAATCATTTGGTATGGATATGGTTATTGAGAGGTGTGGATATGCTTAACAAGGATTGGCCATGGGAATGGTTAATCACTATCATAATTTGTGCTATTTATGCTAAAAGGGCTAGTTGAATCATGGAAACTATGAAATAGGTAAAGTCTACCTTAAAGGCAGATGCTGACAGCAGCAGTGATGTAGATTTGGAAAATCACTAAAAATAGTAGGAATAGAATTAAATAGTGAATAAATTATTTGAATAAACCTTGATGAACCCACTTTCATATGGAAGAAACGAAACGGTCATATGAGTGGTATGTTAAGAGATAATTAGGTTTTCGTGAGACAGGGCCAGAACGGTTTCTGGATTCCCTGTTCCGACTTTGGAAATTAATTATAAATTAACCAGAGATAATTAGGAGTCATGCCATATATGTATAGATTCCTCTCTGAGTATAGTTTCTATAGAAACAAACGGAATCAGTATTGAAGCCCTGTACAGAGAGATATCCGAATTGTAATGCATGAAGGTCAGTGTAGTCTCACCCTGTAACAGGGGAGACTTTAACTAATAAACTGTACTAATTGGCCCGACCAAAAATTCTAGAAAAAAATATGTAGATGGACATAGGAGTCTAGTTTCAGGGAAAAATCACGAAACTGATTTTTGAGTTGTGAAACTCAAGATATGATTTTTAAGGTGACAGCGACACAGTTAGCCAGCTGTCTGGAAAAATTTAAAATGGACTGCGATAGTAAGCGAATTTAGTCTGTGAACCCCTCATGTCCGACTCCGGCAACGGTCTCGGGTACGGGGTGTTACATGAAACGTCCCAATGCATGTTCTTCCTTAATTAGGGTCCATGAATCTTCAAATACATGTACATAAAATAGCCCCCACTTGCATGAACTTCCCCAATACATGAATTCCTTCAAATGCCATCCATTGAACACTAGTTGTGCATGCATCCTTCCATAAAGGCTCCTTCATGTATTCGGTCACTTTGTGGAACTTAAATCTTGGCCAAAAGGTTTCTTAGGGTTCACCAATAGCCAGCCCACCATGCATAAATTCGTTCATGCAGGAACTCTTATATTCCATGCACCTAGCCTTGCATGAATCTCATTAAATGTACTCAATACATTCGGCTGAACCTACAAGAAACATGAACACATTAAATCCCAATGTATATTTAGCTGAACATGTTAAGAGCATGAACTAAGCATCATAAAAATCATGCTAAGCCTAAACACATAATTAAAGACTAGCTAGTAGCATTAAGTTCGGCTAGCTCAAACTAAGTGAAAACATTTAATGAACTTATTTGAGCTAGGATTTTTGTTAATGAGCTACAGCAAACTAATTAGTATAAAACTAAAACTTAGTTTAATTTATTGAAATAAAGAACGAGCTGAAAGTAAGCTCGGTTGAGCTCAAACGAGCTGAAACGAGCTCAAATGAGCTGAGTTGAGCTGGACGGAGCTCGAGAAGCTGGAAATGAGCTAGGATCAGCTTGCCAACAATGCACGGGTTCTTTGGATAGTTGCTTCGAGTTGATTTTGTGAGCATTGGCCTTTGTTTCAAACCAAGGTTTTGCATTAGAAGCTAAAACAGCTTCTAGGAAATACGTAGAACAAGCTCGAGTTATGGGTGTTTTTGGAAGCTCAATTGAATCTTGATATGCACTTGAGGGAGCCCCGGGCGTGCATACATCAAAAATGATCTAGAGATTCACATCGAAAATAGGCATGGTCATTCAATCTACAATTTCCTGGATGTCTTTTACCACAATGTTTACATTTAGGTTTCTCAGATCGGACATTTCCAACACTTGCAACAGAAGTAGCAAGAGTTCTGGAATTTGAATGCGTTCTAGCTCGATCTCAATTTGAATTTCCCACGTTAGCATTTGAACGGCTTTGATCATCTCGAAATTTCTTTGACCCAGACTGAAATAATTTACTAAAAAATCTCTTTCTAGCATCTCTAGCTTCAGAATCAGCTTTTCTGTTCTCTTTACTTAATTCTTCGGCTTTACAAGCTCGCTCAACGAGCGCTACCATTTCTTTAATCTCCAAAATCCCAACTAACTGACGGATATCTTTATTAAGTCCATCTTCAAACCTTTTGCACATGATTGCTTCATTTGATACACATTCCCGAGCATATTGGCTTAATCTTACAAATTCATGTTCATATTCAGTAACAGACATACTGCCTTGTTTAAGCTCGGAAACTCTTTACGTTTCTGATCAATGAATTTCTGGCTAATGTATTTCTTTCGAAATTCAGCTTGAAAGAAATTCCAAGTAACCCGTTCACTCGGAACCACAAATATTAAAGTTTTCCACCATTGGTACGCAATATCTCTCAGAAGTGAAACATCACATTTTACACATTCCTCAGGATTCAGAGACATTTGATCAAATACTCGTATTGTATTCTCTAACCAGAATGCGGCTCTTTCAGCATCATCAATCGTTGTAGCTCGGAACTCTTCAGCCCCATACTTTCTAATCTTATCCACTGGCGGTCTACTTAACTCAACTGGATTCACAGAGGGCATAACAGGGGTTTGAAGAGAATTAACCGGCGGTGGAGTTTGTTGTACAGACGGATTGGTTCTAATATACTGAGTAAACCAATCATTCATCATTTGATAGAAGGCTTGCTTAGCCTCACCATCACGACTACTTGTAACCGGTCTAGAATCAGCTTGCACCGTCCCTTGCGCGGGAGTAGGTGCTTTGCTTTCAACATCGTCAGCTACAGCTCTATCGGGATCCATTTGCTATATAAAAGTACATTTCAATGTCAGGAGTCTTCACACTATCACAGATTCAGATATATGGCATTTATAGCTAGACTCACATACACTATGGTAATCCTAAAATCGACTAAACCATAGCTCTAATACCAAAAAAATTTAACACCCCTAACCCGTAACCGACATCGAATTAGGGTTACGAGGCATTACCAGATAGATAGAACATTTCAGACCAATTTAGAATCACAGATATTATTTAACATCATTTCATAAGCAATCATCTCCAAATATAGTCTACGAGACCGAAAACAAACATTTAAGGAAAGGTCAGAACTAAACCGAACCTATTCAAAATTTTCAGAACTTAACCAAAATTTTCAAAACTGTCAAATCCACACGCCCGTGTGACTAGGCCGTGTGCCACACACGGGCACTAGACACGCCCATGTGAACTAGTCGTGCCAAAAATAGGTCTTATACTGACTTTTTCACATGGCCAATAGGCACGCCCGTGTACTATGGCCATGTGATACTTACCTAGCTACTGACTTTAGCCCACAGCCATATAACACGCCCGTGTCAAGGCCGTGTGATTTTTAGGTGAACACTATTTTTCTTACACGGCCACAAGGCACGCCCGTGGCCATTGACCGTGTGGCACAATGCACGTTTGGTTTAAGCCAATTAGCCACTTCTCTTTGGGTCAAACCTATAAGCAATGCTAAGCAACATTCATACAACAAATTTTCAGCCAATTTCATGCTCAAAACATGCTTCATTACAACTATATCATCATCATTCAACAACCCATTCAATACCATACCAAATCTTAACACAAACATACCATTTTCTAGCCAACTCTCATGGCTTAACATATATACAATTCAAAACTTAATACATGGATATTCTAGCCTATACATGCCATACTTAAAAGTATTTACACTTTCAAAAGTACCAAACTGAGATCGATAGTGTGGTGACGATCCTCGACTATCCCCGAGCCCTCAGTAGCTACGATAACTGCAAAACAAACAGTAATCACACAGAGTAAGCTACAAAGAGCTTAGTAAGCCAATTACAATTGGTCTAATCACTAAAGCATATAAGTACAATTTAACCATAAAGATTCATAACCATTTCATAGAATAAATCATAAGCTTAACCATGCTCCTTTATTGCATATATATCATGCTTCATTTCCAAATTCCATACATATTTCACAGAGACAAAGTTTTTCATATTCAGAAATTTAGTACGATACAAACGTACCTGCATAAGTTATACATTTCATATACTCATTCTCATATTTTGTACACTATCATCGGAAGGGTCAGAAATGATACAGATGTTCATAAACAAGTACAATACCGACGTCCCAGATGTGTTCTTACATGTAATTCAATATCGATGCATCTATCCCAGACAGGGTCTTACACGAAATTAAATACGATGCCAATGTCCCAGACATGGTCTTACACGTAAATCTCAAATCAAGGCCTGTGTCCCAGACACGGTCTTACACGATATTTCAGATCGAAGTCAACGTTCCTTTGGAAGCATACAAATACTTTTCAGATACTAACATATTATCAGAATTTACTTAGAGTTCATTCATCAGGCTCTCAAGGCCATCCAATGCAGATTATAGTTTATATGTGCAAAATTTAGTCAATTTAACATGTAATTGTAATTTGACTTACCTCGTACGGATTTTTGATAAAATGAGTCGTCTATTCAACTATTTTGGACTTCCTTAAATCTAAGTCCGATTTTCTTTGTTCTTGATCTAATACAATTCAAATTCAACCATTCAATCATTCATTTCTTTCAACATAATCCATGAAAACATATTTAGGGCACTTTACATTTTAGCCTTTACATTTTCACACTTTGACAATTTAGTCCATTTTCACAAAATCACCAATATGAAAAATTCACCAAGACTATAGCTTGGCCAAATATACATGGCTTCCATCAAGCCCAAATAACATATTTAGTTCACAATTTAGTCCTTCAAAACCTCATTTTCGCAATTTAGCTCAATAAGCTCTATTTTATCAAAATTCAAAGACAAAGCTTAATAATCTCATACATATCTTTCATATTCCATATAAAAACATCATAAAGCTCATATAATCATCAATGGCACATTTCATAATCTTCAACAAAAACAAAAATTCAGACATGGGTTTTGAAGAACATAAAGCAACGATCACAGAAACGTAGAAATTATCAAAAACCGAACAAATTTCATACCTCAATTTATCTATCAAGGTGCTGAATATACAAAAGCTTCAAACCCTTCTTTCTTTTGCTGATTTTCGGCTAACATGCATGAAAATAAAGCCATCTTTTGTTTTGTTTTTATTTTATTACACATTATAAGCTATATACCAACTTTGCCCTTACTAAAAACATGTGAAATTTCACCTGCTAATGTCCATAATTGTCCACCATTTAAACAAATGGTAAATTTGACATGCAAGGACCCCCACTTTACTAAACCACATCAAATAGGTGCTTTAACATCTAGCACTCAATTTTTAGACTTTACGCGATTTAATCCTTTTCATAATTAAGCACAGAAACAAACAAATTAAATCACAGAATTTTCACAGATGTAAATTCACATACCACAGACACAGAAAATAATATTAAAATATTTTTTAGACTCAAATTTGTGGTCCCAAAACCACTATTCTGACTAGGTTCAAAACTGGACTATTACACTCTGGGTAATCTTTTATAAAGTGATCTCGTAAACCGCAACTATAACAAGCTCGATTATTACTTTTTCCCCAGCAATCTCCAAAATGTCATCTTCCACATTGCTCACACTCGGGGTTAACAACTTTTATGTTACCAACGCTCGAAACCGATTTGGCTTGAGCTTTAGGATTAGTGTATTGCTTCCAACGATCTCTATTCTAAGATCCCGTTGAAGTTTTAGATCGATTAAAGTAATCTCTTGATTTGTTCGATGAGGAATGATAAGATTTATTCATCGATCTCTTCTTCAAATCTCTCACCTTTGCATCAACTTTTCTCTTTTCTTTGCTGAGGTCCTCGACTTTACAAGCCCTCTCAACCAGTACTACGAATTCTTTTAGCTCAAGTATCCCGAGTAACAACTTTATATCTTCATTTAATCCATTAACAAATCTTTTACACATGATCTCTTCAGTAGACACATATTCTCGAGCATATTTGCTTCAACGTACGAATTCCCTTTCATACTCTGTAACGGTCATCCGGCATTGTTTCAATTCTAGAAACTCTTTATGTTCCTGATCGAGGAATCTCTTACTTATGTACTTTTTTTGAAACTCAGTTTGAAAGAATTCCCAACTAACTCGTTCTCTAAGAACCACCGATGTCAACGTTTTCCACCAGTGATATGCATTATCTCTTAGCAAAGATACTACGCATTTGATACATTCTTCTGGAGTATAGGACAATTCATCAAATACTCTAGTAGTGTTCTCGAGCCAGAACTCAGCTCTCTCAGCATCATCATCAACTGTAGGCCAAAACTCTTCAGCTCCGTGTTTACGAATCTTATCAACAGGTGGCTTACTCAGTTGAATCAGATCTATTACTTGTCACACATCCGGGACTTGTAGAGGAATAGGTAGGGGTGGAGATTGTTGAAAAGTTGGATTTATTCGTACAAATTCCATGAACCATTCAGCCATCATTTGGAAGAAGGCTTGCTTAGCCTCTCCTCCCTGACTACAAGATATCGACCTAGATTCAACCGACCTGCCCCTTGAGTAAGAGCGGGCGTATTGTTCTCAACATCATCAGCTATGGCTCGTTCGGGATCTATTTGCTATATGAAAAACACATTTTAACTGCCAGGAATCATCACATTATCGCAATTCATATATATGGCATGTATAGCTAGACTCTCACACGCTACTTTAGTCCTTGAATCGACTAAACTGTAACTCTGATACCAATCAAATGTAACACCCCTAACCCGTATCCATCGCCAAACTAGGGTTAAGAGGCATTACCGGACATATCGAAACATTTAGCATTCATTTCAAAATCATCATAGCATCATAGTCATACATCAATATAGAGTCCCTTACATAAGTCAACGAGACCTTAAATATATTACAAAAAGGGGTCGGGACTAAACCGAACGCATACAAAAGTTTTCAAAACTTAAACATTTTTCAAAGTTATAAAGGTTACATGCCTGTGTAAACAGGCCGTGTGCCTCACACGGCATTAGACACGCCCGTGTGTTCAGGCCGTGGCAAAACAGGGCATACATACTGACTTGTCCACACACGTCCACATGACACGCCTGTGTGCCTTGGCCGTGGTCAAAAGTGACTTAGGTCACACGACTAACCACACGCCCGTGTGTCTAGCCTGTGTACCCTTCAAAATGCCTACACACACCCATGTGCCAAGGCTGTGTGCCTCACACGGCCACCAGACACGCCCATGTGTCTAGGTCGTGCTCAAGACTGACTTGCATAACTAAGTCACAGCAGACACATGGTCGAGACACATGCCCGTGTGCTCAACCGTGTGAGGTGAAATTGGGCTTGGTTTAAGACACACTACCCACCTATCTCAAGCACACCAAAACCACAACATATTTGCATCATTTATAGGCAACCAAATCAACCATTTCATACATATTCCATAACATCCAAATACCATCCAATTCACTACTCAACTCCATAACCTAAACATACCAAAATCATTAAAACTCACATAATTTCCAAAAGTATAATCTCATCATCTTATCACCTATTTCATACCACAAAATTTACCATTTCAACATTTCACAATTAAACCATCACATAAGCAATATATACATCATATAGCTTACTTAGTAAGCACACCATTTAAGCCAACTTAAAAACCCATACATATCAACATCTACAAGCCAAAACTCATGGCTAATATTCACAATACAAAACATACCAAAATGAAACTAGCCTATACATGTCATATACCATATATACAACTCTCAAAATGGTACCAAAATAGATGTTCGATAGTGTGAATGAGTCGCTGACGATCCCTGAATTCGAGCGAGCTATATAACACTATAAAACAGAAAACATTTCACACAGTAAGCTTTAAAGCTTAGTAGGTTCGTACTGAATATAATAAATAATTTATACAATATAAAACACTAATTAATAAACACTTAGTAGTTCATATTCATCCTTCAATTCTATTCCATCACATTTAACATGTTCATACAATTTCATCAAGCTTCATACACATAGTATCATCTACCACATAGGTATTGTACATACTTGAACTTTTCCGTATTTATTCATTTCATTCTCACCTCTCATTCAATTACATTAATTCATTTGAAAGTCTTTTCATGCTTCAAGATTTTGCACACTTAGTGCTTTAATGGTTAACCAAAGCTATAACGATCCCGCAAACTCAGTGCCATCTCAAATAATCGAAGTTATCTCGATATCGCACACTTAATACCTTATATAGTCGAAGCTATTCCAATTCGCACACTTAGTGCTATTTCTAGCCAAAACTATTTCAAATGGCACACTTAGTGCCAAACATAATCGATTTATCATCATGCTCAAACCAGAGTCAAATATATATACAATTTATCCATTATCAAAGCATTAAAATATAACTGTAACATCATATATCATGTACAATCTTACCTCGTACTCGTGATTGACGATTCAGATCGTTTACTCGATAACCTTCGATTTCCCTCAATCTAAATATGAATTCCTCTTTTCTTGATCTATATGTATTCAAAATTAACCCTTTCATTCAAAAAACCATTTAATTCAATCCATATATACACATTTACTGTATTTTAAAATTTATCCCTCTCATTTTCACATTTTAACACTTTAGTCCCTATTAATAAAATCATAAAAATACATTTAATTTCAACAAACCCATATATGGTCGAATATCATAGGGACCTCTAGCAGCCTAAAACTTTCATTTATTTCACATTTCAACCCCTCAATTTTACACTTTTCTTAATTTAATCCCTAATATGCATTTTTGCTCAAAATCACTTTACAAAACATGTATATTAAGCACCAAGCTTTCATAATTCATCATTAAATATCACAAAACACATGAATTCATCAATGAAATCTTTCAAAATCATCAATAAATTCAAAAATCAAGACATGGGCTAGCTAGAACTCAAAGCAACGATTACAAAAACATAGAAATTATCAAAAATCGAACAAAAATGGACCTTTAATCAAGCTTAGTTGCAGTCGAACCCTAAAAGCTCTCCCTTGGTTTCTTTTCTTCTAATTTCGGTCGACATTAAATAAAGATGAACATGTTTTCATCTTTTGGTTTTATTTAATATACATTATTTATTTAATTACTAAATTAACCTTGATTAATAACATTAAAATTCTACTATACCATGTCCATCTATGTCTATTCATGAATTCAATGGTCCATTTACAACATAAGGACCTCACATTTAAAAAGATACAACAATTCGGCACTTAATCAAATAGAATGCCACTTTTGCATTTTCTATGATTAGGTCCTTTTTATCAAATTAAACACACAAACGATCAAATTTTCATACGAAACTTTCACACATGCTTAACCTCATATTGTAAATACGAAAAAATAATATTAAAATAATTTTTTGACTTGAATTTGTGGTCCTAAAACCACTATTCTGACTAGGGTCTAAACCAGGTTGTTAGTCCTCTCCCCCTTATGGATTTTCATCCCCGAAAATCTTACCAATGAATAGGTTTGGATATTGTTTTCTCATAGCATCGTCGGGTTCCCACGTGGCTTCTTCAACCTCATGCCGATGCCACAATACTTTCACTAATGCAATTTTTTTGTTTCTCAACTCTTTGATCTGACGAGCTTAAATCTGTATTGGTTCTTCATCATAAGACATATCAAAATGAATTTCAACCTCAGTCAGGGAAATGACATGCGAAGGATCTGATCTGTATCTTTGTAGCATCAATACATGAAATACATTATGTATCTTTTCTAACTCAGACAACAATGCTAGCCGATAAGCTACTGGTCCAATTCCCTCAACAATCTCATTCGGCCCAATGAATTTCGGACTCAATTTGCCTTTTCTACCGAACCGAAATACTTTTTTCCACGGAGATACTTTCAAAAACACTTTGTCACCAATCTCAAATTCAATGTCTTTTCTTTTTAAATCTGCATACGATTTCTGACGATCCATTACTATTTTCAGACTATCACGTATTACTTTCACTTTTTCTTTTGTTTCTCTGATCAAATCAACCCTGTGAATCTTATTCTCACTAAGCTATGTCCAATACAATGATGTTCGCCATTTCTGACCATATAAAGCCTTGTAAGGAGCCATTTTGATACTCGATTGAAAGCTATTCTTATATGCAAATTCAATCAATGGCAAGTATCGTTCCCACGTACCTTCAAACTCAAGAATACAACATCTCTACATATCCTCGAGTATCTGAATAATCCGCTCAGATTGACCATCCTTCTGTGGGTGAAAAGTAGAGATAAAATGTAGTTTTGTACCTAATACATCGTGCAGTTTCTTCCAAAACCGTGATGTGAACCTCGGATCTCTATCCGAAACAATAGAAATAGGTACTCCGTGTAATCTCACAATCTGTTAAATGTACAACTCAGCAAGCTTATCAACTAAGTAATCTTTGCAAACCGGAATGAAATGAGCCGATTTAGTTAATCTACCCATAACCACCCTTATTGTATCTTTCTTACTCGGTGTCAGAGGTAAACCCAAAACAAAATCAATCATGATTTTGTCCCACTTCCACTCAGGAATCATAATCGGTTGATGTAACCTAGACGGAACCTGATGCTCAGCTTTAACTTGCTGAAAAATTAAGCATTTCGAAACAAATTTTGAGATATCTTGTTTCATACCATGCCACCAATAAAGTTGTTTCAGATCATTACACATTTTAGTACTTCTCGGATGAACAGATAGACGACTGCTATGAGCTTCATTTAAAATCATCTAAATTAACTCTGGATTTCTCAGAACATAAATCCGACCTCAAAATCTCAAACAATCATTATCATCATCTCAGAAGTCCGAATCAGTATTCAAATCACATTGAGCTTGTTTTGCTAATAATTCATTATCAACCTTCTGAGCTTCGTAAATCTGCTGAATAAATAACGGTCCCGCTTTCAATTCAGCTAAAACCAAACCATCATCAGATATACACAACTGAGCATTCATAGCACACAATGCAAACAATGATTTCTGACTTAAAGCATAAGCAACAGCATTTGCTTTTCTCGGATGATAATCACTAACAAGCTGGTAGTTTTTTAACAGTTCTAGCTATCTTTTCTATCGCAGATTCAAATCTTTCTAAGTCATCAGATATTTCAAATTCTTATAATCTGAATATACATGAAATTTCTAACCAAATAGATAGTGGCGCCAAATCTTCAAAGCAAATACAATCGCAGCTATCTCAAGGTCGTGCGTCGGACATTTCTTTTCATGCGGCTTTAAAGTCTCGAGGCATAAGCTATGCCTTTGCCTTCCTGCATCAAAAGACAGCCTAAACCATTCAAAGATGCATCACTATAGATCACAAATTCTTTACCCGGTTCTAGTTGTACTAACACTAGAGCTTCTGTCACTAGAGCTTTCAATTGATCAAAGCTTTTCTGCCACTTTTCTAACCATTCAAATTTCACATCTTTCTGAAGAAATTTCGTCAATGGAGTCGCAATCGTAGAAAAGCCTTTTACGAATCAACGGTAATAACCAGCAAGTCCCAGAAAACTACAGACTTCAGAGACATTTCTCAGAGGCTTCCAATCCAAAATAGCGAAAATCTTGCTCGGGTCAACTCGGATAGAAGATGCTGACACAACATGTCCCAAAAAATTGACTTCTCGTAACCAAAATTCACATTTGCTAAACTTCGCATATAACTATTTATCTCGTAAAATCTGTAATACTATTCTCAAATGTTCAGCATGTTCGGTTTCACCATGTGAATATATCAAAATCTCATCAATGAATACAACAACAAATTGATCTAAATACGGTCTGAAAATTCTGTTAATCAAATCCATAAAAACAGCAGGTGCATTTGTTAATCCGAAAGGCATAACTAAAAAATCATAGTGGTCGTACCTCGTTTGAAAAATATTTTTTAGAATATCTGAATCTTTTACTCGTAACTGATAATATCTCGATCTGAGATCTATCTTTGAAAACATGGGGTAGTGGATATTTGTTCTTAATAGTCACTTTGTTTAACTGACGATAATCAATGTACATTTTCATCATGCCATCTTTCTTTTTCGTAAACAAAACAGGAGCACCCCAAGGTGAGAAAATCATAGTAGCTCCTTTCAACTGATCAAACATATCGTCAATTTGTGGCAGTGGATATTTGTTCTTAATAGTCACTTTGTTCAACTGACGATAATCAATGCACATTCTCATCGTGCTTTCTTTCTCTTTCACAAATAGAATAGGAGCACCCCAAGGTGAGAAACTCGATCGTGAAAATCCTCTATCGGTCAATTCTTGCAATTGAGACTTTAATTCTTTTAATTTGGTAAAAAAGATTCTATACGGAGCTATCGAAATAGGAGTAGTTCTCAGCATTAACTCAATACCAAACTCAACTTCTCAGATAGGAGGTAAACCTGATAACTCATCAAGAAACACATCTAGATATTCAAAAACAATTGGCACTGATTCAATCTTCTTTTCAGTCACTTTCGTGTCAAGCACATAAGCTAAATAAGCTTTACAACCCTTTCTCACATATTTCTGAGCTAACATCATTGAAATCGTTGCTAGCATTCCATTCAAATCCTCTTATTCAATTCGAATAATCTCGTTACTTTGACATCTCAAATCAATCATCTTCCGTTTTCAATTCACAACAGCATCATGCAACGTTAACCAATCCATACCCAGGATTATATCAAACTCGTCAAATAGTAAAAGCATCAAATTGGCCTGAAAATAATTTCCCCGAATCATCAATGGATAATTCTTGCACACTTTATCAACCAATACACACTTGCCTAAAGGGTTCGATACTCTAAATACAATTTCTGTAGTCTCTACAAGAAAAGTCTTTCTAGATACTAAATTCACACATATATACCAATGAGCAAACCCGAGATTAATCAATACGAAAACTTTAGTATCATAGAGAGTAAAAGTACCAATAATAACATCCGGAGATGACGCTTCTTTGCGTGCTCGAATAGCGTCGGCTCGTTCAGGTGCTCTAGTATCAGATCTCGCTGCAGTGTCTCGCGTCACACCTCTACCACCACTCATATTTCCAGTGTTTCTCGGCGGTCTACCTCTAGCTGCAGTGTTACTCGGCCTCGTGTTCTAAGCATTATCTTTTTTAGCTAGCTCTAGGCAATTTTTTATAAAATGATCTCGTCAACCACAACTATAACAAGCTCGGTTATTACTTTTTCCCCAGAAATCATCAAAATGTCGTCTTTCACATTGTTGACACTCAGGCTTAACATCTTTTATGCTACCAATGCTCGATACCGATGTGGCTTGCGCTTTAGGATTAGTGTATTGCTTCCCACAATCTCTATTCTGATATCCCGTTGAAGTTGTAGATCTATTACAAAAATCTCTGGATTTCTTCGACGAGGAATGATAAGATTTATTCATCGATCTCTTCGTCGAATCTCTTGCCTCTGCATCAACTTTTCTCTTTTCTTTACTGAGGTCATCGGCTTTACAAGTCTTATCAACCAGTACTATGAATTCTTTCAACTCAAGTATCCCGACTAACAGCTTTATATCTTCATTTAATCCATCAAAAAATCTTTTACACATGATCTCTTCAGTAGACACATATTCTTAGGCATATTTGCTTAAACGTACGAATTTTCTTTCATACTCAGAAATAGTCATCCGGCCTTGTTTCAATTCCAAAAACTCTTTATGTTTCTGATTGAGGACTCTCTGACTTATGTACTTCTTTTGAAACTCAGTCTGAAAGAATTCCCAAGTAACTCATTCTCTAGGAACCACCGATGTCAACGTTTTCCACCAATGATATGCATTATCTCTAAGCAAAGATACTACGCATTTGTACATTCTTCTAGAGTACAGGACAATTCATCAAATACTCTAGTAGTGTTCTCGAGCCAGAACTCAGCTCTCTCGGCACCATCATCAACTGTAGCCCGAAACTCTTCAGCTCCGTGTTTACGAATCTTATCAACAGGAGGCTTACTCAATCGAATTGGATCTATAACTTGTGACACAACCAGAACTTGTTGAGGAATAGGTGGGGGTGGAGTTTATTGAGCAGCCGGATTCGTTTGTACGAATTCTTTGAACCATTCAGTCATCATTTGGAAAAAGGCTTGCTTAGCCTCTCCTCCCTGACTACTAGATATCGACCTAGATTCAGCTGAAGCTGCCCTTTGAGCGGGAGCGGGCGCATTACTCCTCCAACATATATCACAGCTATCGGATCATGCTAATGAAACACATTTAACTGTCAGGAATCACACATCACAATCATAAATGCATGTATAGCTAGACTCTCACAAGCTACATTAGTCCTAAAATCGACTAAACCGTAGCTATGATACCAATCAAATGTAACACCCTAACCCATATCTGTCGTCGGACTAGGGTTAAAAGGCATTACCGAACATATCAAAACATTGAGCATTCATTTCACAATCATCATAGCATCATAGTCATACATCAATATAGAGTCCCTTACATAAGTCAACGAGACCTTAAATATGTTTCAAAAAGGGGTCAGGACTAAATCAAACCCATACAAAATTTTTCAAAACTTAAACATTTTTCAAAGTTATAAAGGTCACACACCCGTGTGAACAGGCCGTGTGCCTCACACGGCATTAGACACGCCTGTGTGTCCAGGCCGTGGCAAAACAAGGCATATATACTAACTTGTCCACATGGCCACATGACACACCCGTGTGCCTTGGTCGTGGTCGAAACTGGCTTAGGTCACATGGATAACCACACGCTCATGTGTCTAGCCCGTGTACCCTTCGAAATGGCTACGCATGCCCATGTGCCAAGGCTGTGTGCCTCACACGGCCACCGAACACGGCCAAGTGTCTAGGCCATGCTCAAGACTGACTTGCATAACTAAGTCACAACAGACACACAGTCGAGACACGTGCCCGTGTGCTCATCTGTGTGGGGTGAAATTGGGCTTGGTTTAAGCCATATTTCCCACCTATCTCAAGTACACCAAAACCACAACATATTTGCATTATTTATAGGCAACCAAATCAACCATTTCATACATATTCCATAACATCGAAATACCATCCAATTCACTACTCAATTCCACAACCTAAATATACCAAAATACTTAAAACTCACATAAGTTCCAAAAGTGTAATCTCATCATCTTATCACCTATTTCATACCACAAAATTTACCATTTCAACATTTCACAATTAAACCATCACATAAGCAATATAAACATCATATAACTTACTTAGCAAACACACCATTTAAGCCAACTTAAAAACCCATACATATCAACATCTACAAGCCAAAACTCATGGCTAATATTCACAACACAAAACATACCAAAATGACACTAGCCTATACATGCCATATACCATATATACAACTCTCAAAATGGTACCAAAATAGATGTCCGATAGTGTGAATGAGTTGCTGACGATACCCGAATTCGAGCTAGCTATATAACACTGTAAAATAGAAAACATTTCACACAGTAAGCTTTAAAGCTTAGTAAGTTCGTACTGAATATAATCAATAGTTTATACAATATAAAATACTAATTAATAAACACTTAGTAGTTCATATTCATGCTTCAATTCTATTCCATCACATTTAACATGTTCATACAATTTCATCAAGCTTTATACACATAGTATCATCTACTACATAGGTATCGTACATACCTAAACTTTTCCGTATTTATTCATTTCATTCTCACCTCTCATTCGATTACATTAATTCATTCGACAGTCTTTCCATGCTTCAAGAATTTGCACATTTACTGCTTTAATGGTTAACTGAACCTATAACGATCCCGCACACTTAGTGCTATCCCAAATAATCGAAGCTATCTCGATATCGCACACTTAGTGCCTCATATAGCCGAAGCTATTCCAATTCACACACTTAGTGCTATTTATAGCCAAATTTATTTCAAATGGCACACTTAGTGCCGAACATAATTGATTTATCATCGTGCTCAAACCATAGTCAAATATATATACAATTTATGCATTATCAAAGCATTAAAATATAACTGTAACATCATATATCATGTACGAACTTACCTCGTACTCGTGATTGATGATTTGGATCGTTTACTCAATAACCTTCGATTTCCCTTTATCTAAATTCGAATCCTCTTTTCTTGATCTATATGTATTCAAAATTAACTCTTTTATTCAAAAATTAACTCTTTTATTCAACAAATCATTTAATTCAATCCATATATACACATTTAAGGTATTTTACAATTTAGCCCTCACATTTTCACATTTTAACACTTTAGTCCCTATTCATAAAATCACAAAATACACATAATTTCAACAAACCCATACACGGCCGAATATCATAGGGACCTCTAGCAGCCCAAAAGTTTCATTTACTTCACATTTTAACCCCTCAATTTTACATTTTTCTCAATTTAATACCTAATATTAATTTTTACTCAAAATCACTTTACAAAACATGTATATTAAGCACCAAGCTTTCATAATTCATCATTAAACATCATAAAACACATGAATTCATCAATGGCATCTTTCAAAATCATCAATAAATTCAAAAATCAAGACATGGGCTAGCTAGAACTTAGAGCAACGATTACAAAAACATAGTAATTATAAAAAACGAACAAAAATGGACCTTTAATCAAGCTTAGTAGTAGTCAAACCCTAAAAGCTCTCCCTTGGTTTCTTTTCTTCTAATTTCAGTTGACATTAAACAAAGATGAACATGTTTTCATCTTTTGGTTTTATTTAATATACATTATTTATTTATTTACTAAATTAACCTTGATTAATAACATTAAAATTCCACTATCCCATTTCCATCTATGTCTTTTCATGAATTCAATGGTCCATTTACAGCATAAGGACCTTACATTTAAAAAGAAACAACAATTCGGCACTTAATCAAATAGAATGCCATTTTTGCATTTTCTGCGATTAAATCCTTTTTATCAAATTAAACACACAAACGATTAAATTTTCATACGAAACTTTCACACATGCCTAACCGCATACTCTAAATACGATAAAATATTATTAAAATAATTATTTGACTCGGATTTGTGGTTTTAAAACCACTATTTCAACCAGAGTCAAAATTGGGTTATTACAAAGTCATTCAATTCCAATCATATAGTCCCTAACACAAGCCCTCGAGGCGCAAAACAAGTATTAGAAATGGTTCGGGACTAAACTGATTACTTAAGAGATTTTCTGAAAAACACGAAAAATTTTCAAAGTACCAGGGACACACACCCGTATGGCCAGACTGTGTGTTTCACACGGCCAAGAGACACGCCCGTGTCACAGGCCGTGTGGACATTCGAAATGGGATCACATGGCCATGTCCCAGCTCGTGTCTGGCCCCGTGTAACTTACTGACTTAGGTCACATGGCCAGATCACACGCCCATGTGCCAGGCCGTATACCTTTCGAAATGGCCTCACACACCCGTGTACCAGGCCGTGTGCTAGGCTATGTGAAAACTAGAGGGTATACTAACTTGTGCCACAAGGCTGAAGCTACTGACTTGTTTTCTAAATAAGTATCAGGGGACACACGGCTGAGATACACACCCATGTCTTTGCCCGTGTGGACAAAAATAGGTCATTTTCTAAACCTTATTTCTCACCCAATGTGGTACCAACCAACACATACCAAATAGCATATGACCATATCATCAATAGGCATTCAAACCAATCACAACTAAGTCTATATCATGCAATTTCATTACCAACAATCCTAAGTTCTTAGGTATCTCAAATGATAATTTCAAAGCATGCCAAAATCACCTCCAAAAACTACCTAAATGTTCAATTACATATATACACTATCTTGCCTAAATATAACATGCATATCATTTATCATGTTCACCTCTTAAGTATCAATCTACCAATACACAATTAAAGCATTCCCATGAAAATCATAAATCATACAAGATGAGATTAGCCACACATATATATACATACCAACATATACGAAATCAAGCCACATTAAATGACTAGTTACATGACAAGACATATAGGCTTCCAATAGCCAAATGACCTATACATGCAATACAACCAAAATACATAAAGTCCAAAAGTAGCAAAAGGAGAGTTTGATAGTGCGATGCAATCTCTGACAACTTCCAAACCGAGCGAGTTTTCATATCTCTATAAAACATGAAAAATTAAATAGCGTAAGCAATTAAGCTTAGTAAGTTCATATAACATCAATTTTAGTTTAAAAATTAATCACAATTTAAGTAATTAAACATAGCATAATGTAACTCAATTTGATCCACATTCATTTATAAAGTTAGACATATAATCACAAATCTTATAAATTCAATTCTTATATGATTCACGTACATACCTGTACTGGTTCATATTGAATTCACATACTCTCGTAACATCACTATGCCCGTTGAACTATTTGAAATAATATCGGATACTTGGGTATCTCACACATTAAGTGCCAATACATGGTCGAAACCATCTCTATCTCATATCTCATATAGACGCTCATTCTCGAGCTATCACTGAGTCTGTTCACACAAGCTGACGACCAAGATATTGCCACACGATGTGCTCACACAAGCTGACGAGTAACCGCAACACATGACGAAAAACTCCGTCACTGGTAGAACATACGAAACTAGCACCCAAAACACAATAACCCCTAATAACATGTCATTTGTATCCTATCTACTCCTAATGTTCAACCAGGATTTCATATGTCACCAAATCTTCGTCGAGTATTTCCATGAAGCCATAGTCATCAAGAATGCTATAATAAAGTATTTAAAACACAATTACTTTAATGCTTATTAACATACGAGGTTTCCTCCAACTCGTATAAAGGAAAAATAATCGTTTAGTCCAAAACTCTATCATTTCCCCGATCTAATTCTATACGTTGTTTTTCTTGATCTATATAATCAAATTTAATTAATTTAATTCATATTTTATTCAATTCAATCCAAATTCACAATTTGGCAAAATTACTATTTTTCCCCTAGACTTTTGACTTATTTACAATTTAGTCCCTAGCTCATAACAATGCAAATTCATGCAATTTGGTACATACCCATGCTAGCCAAATTTCATCTAAGCCTCTAGTAGCTCATACATTTCATCATTTCACACATTTATCACATAATTTTCACATTTTATCAATTTAATCCTTATTTAACATTTTCAACCAAAATCACTTTACAAAACTTGTTTATCTAACAACAACCATTTATTTTCTACCATCAAACATAAAAACACATACACATTCATCAATGGTAAAACCCTAATACTTTAATAGTTTCACAAATTAGTCCATGAGATAGCTAGATTAAGCTATAACGACTCCAAAAACATAGAAATCATTAAAAACCTAGCAAAATTGCACTTACATGCAAGGAAATAGCATGACTGAACCTAAACTCTCCTCCAATGTGATTTCGGTTGAACCTAGATGAAAATGGAGAAGATGATACCTTTGTTTTAGTTAATTTTTATCATTATTTACTAATTTACCTTTATAACCTTTTGAAACATTAAAAATGTCACTTATACCAAGCCAAAATATTCCAATAACTCATTTATGGGCCAATTACCATATAAGAACCTTCACTTTAAAGTTCTATAGCTATTAGACACCTTTAGCTATTAGAACACAACTTTTGCACTTTATGCAATTTAGACCTTTTTATCAAATTAAGCATGCAAACATTAAAATTTCTTAACGAAATTTTTATACAATCACACTATCATGCTGTAGACCTCAAAATAATAATAAAATAATTATTTCTACTTCGAATTTGTGGTTCTGAAACCACTATTCTGATTTTACTGAAAACAGACTGTTACATTGTACCTTAGCTTAGAGTTTATTTTTCTACATTTACTTCATGTTCTTATTGTTCTTTATGTTAGTTAAGTTAGTTAACACTGTAGAAAAGGTTTAATTACAATTCTACCACCTGTACTTTGCTTTCAAGACTCTTTAAGTTTTAGTTTTATGTATTTCAACTTCTTTTACTTTAAATCTGTTAAAGCTTATTGCTTTTATGTTTCTTGCTTTAGATTTTCTTTTTGAATGTTGTTGCTTTCATGTTATTTAAGTTTTCTTGTGTAACACCCCTTACTCGAGACCGTCGTCGGAGTCGAGCACGAGGCGTTACTTGACTTAACTTACTAATTCGGGGCATAAAATTTTCTTTTAAAATTAATTTATTTACATTCATTTAATATGTCCCTAAAAAGGGCCCTCAAGACCCTAAAACATGCAATTCAAACAGTTCGGGACCAAACTAGGAACATTAAAAATTTTCCGAATACTTAGACAAATCAAAACAATTTATTTCATTATTCCTTATAAAATTGCCCTCCTATGTCATAGTCACTAAATAAATCATAACTCAAGTCACAAAACTCAAAATTTAAATTCGTGAATTTTCCATGAAACTAGAATCATATATCTTCTTATAATTTTTTTCCAGAATTTTTGGTCTACCAAATTAGTACAGTTTATTAGTTAAAGTTCCTCTGTTACACTGTTTGACTACTTTGACCTCTCCTCACTACGAATCAATTTTCTCCCTGTACAGAATTCAAATAACCATGTCGTTTGTTTCTCTTGAAATTAGATTCATTAAGGAATATATAAATATAAACTATAACTCCTAATTATTTTTGTACAATTTTTAGTAAATTTATAAATTCAGAATAGGGGATTCAGAAATCACTCTAACCCTGTCTCACTAAAATTAAAATATCTCTTAATATACAATTCTTTTGCTTACTTTGTTTCTTTCATATGAAAATAGACTCAATAAGATTTAATTCTACATCTCATTCATCACCTAATTCTATTTCTACTATTCTTGGTGATTTTTCAAGATCACGACACTGTTGATGTTTAATACTGTTTTAATGCTAATTTCACTTTTTTATGATTTCTTTGTATTAACTACCATTTAGGCATACATAACACCGAAACATGTTCTTAATCAGCCATTTCAATAGCTAATCATTATCAAATATTTATATACCATTCTTTATCCATATCATAAGGACATACACACAAAATGGCTAAGTCCCTATACATGCCATAAACTAGAACGTTTGTAAATGAAGATACCCATTTGGTAACTTGATAGTCGATAGTGTGAAGTGAACTCTGACGACCTCCAACCTGAGCTTGCTTTTAAGTACTCTGAAACAAGGGAAAATGAAAGAAGTAAGCTTATAAAGCTTAGTAAGTTCACATGTAAAATAATAAGCATTAGCAATCAATTTAGCTTACTACTATGCTATCATAATTTGCTTAAATAATGTTTAATTCTTACTTTCCCATCTTACTCATCAGTAACCTTACCAAAGGCTCAGAATACAAAAGGCACATTACCTGCAACATCTCACTTAACACATAGTACTCTTTCATAATATAGGCATAGTGCCAATCATGTCATAAAGTGTCACAAGCATAACTAAAAACTCAACACTTACTTAATACATGATAATCTCAATTACTTACAATCTCAATATTAAATAAGCCTTAAATGCATACTTGTACTCTTTCCTCATGTTCTCACCTTTTCATTTCTTTAACTTACTCTTTGGATTACTCGGGAACCTTTTCCTTTTTGAACTTACCATTGCCATGTCTTGACATGGTCTTACGTGGTATCATTGCCTTATGAACTCACCAATGTCATGCCTTGGCATGGTCTTACATGGGACCTTTGCCTTATAGTAACACATCAATGCCATGTCTTGACATGGTCTTACATGATTTCCTTGCTTTATAGAACTTATCAATTCCATGCCTTGGCATGGTCTTAAATGATATCCTTATCTTACCAAATGCCATGTTCCAAACATGGTCTTACATGGTATCCTTGTCTTACCAAATGCCATGTTCCAAACATGGTCTTACATGGTATCCTTGTCTTAGTGCCAATGCCACATCTTGATGTGGTCTTACATGGAGTCCTTAATCAATGCCGATGCCATGTCTTGACATGGTCTTACACGGGATCATTGCCTTACCAATGCCATGTCTTGACATGGTCTTACATGGTATCCTTAACCGTCAATTTCTCCTTAAATGCCATGTTATGAACATGGACTTTTCTGTCAATTCTTCCTTAATTGCCATGGTACAACCATGGACTTTGAGATATCAATGCCTTGTCAAGTCATAGTTGAAACATACTTGCTCAAATTCTCAAGATTAGTCGCATAACTCAATAATAACAATACTAATAACAAAAATTGCATAATAATAAAATGTTACTCAACTTACATACTTACATTTTCAATCTCATCATATCATCAACTTAACTTATTCTCATCAAACTATGCTAGTCAATACTTTCTTGTTATCATACAAAGCCATAATACAAAATATGGTTTTACATATAAATTATACAAGTTCTCTTTCCAATATCGAATTATTATCGAACATTAATCATTATATCTGAAAATCAATACTAAAGTATTTATGACCAAAATATCAATTTATCATTCAAATATGAATAATTAAATGCTTATTAAACATATGAACTTACCTCGATACCAAAACGACCATTTTACCAACTTTCCTAATTTTTAGTTTTTCTCTCGTTCTACGTCCAGATCTCACTTTCCAGGATCTAAAACATCATATTTCACTTATTTAATTAATGTAAACATTCCCTAACTCAAACTTTGGCAAAATTATAATTTTACCCCTAAACCTTTACAGAATTACGATTTTTCCCCTAGGCTCGAAACTTAAAATTTATCCATTTTTCTTATGTTTTATAACACGTTGAACATTTTTCTCTTCTATGGCAACATCAAATTCCCACTCTATCATGTACTTATGAATATTAGGTATTTTTACCGATTATCTCATTTTACTCGTTTACACTTAAAATCGCTTAGCAAAAGTTGTTTAACATAATTTCAAGCTTCATATTCTACCATAAAACATCAAAATAAACACATTTAACCTATGGGTATTTTTCCAAATATGAACCCTAGCATGAATTATTGCTAGAATAAGCTAAATCAAGTTACCGGGACTCCAAAAACGTAAAGAACATTAAAAAGGAGGCTAGAATGGACTTACTATTGAACTTGGAAAGCTTGGAAACCCTAACCATAGCTTCCCCCATGCTATATTCGACCTTCATGAAGAAGATACCTTTTTAATTCTTTTAATTACTAAATGACCAAAATGCCCTTAAAGGCTTTTCTTTCAAATTTGTCCTATTCTTGCCTATTTTTGTCCAAACTTAAATATAATGGTCTAATTACTAAATAAGGACCTCCACTTTAAGAGCCCATTTCAATTGAATCCTCTTTATTATCCAGAACACACATTTTGCTAATTTTACAATTTAGTCCTAATTATCAAATTAGGCACTTATACATAAAATTTATTCACGAAATTTTCACACAATTATTCAATCAATGAATAAACCTTAAAACTTAATCAGAATAATTTTTTTTGACCTCGAATTTGTTGTTTCGCAACCACGATTCTATTTAGGCCCTATTTCGAGATGTTACATCTTGCATAAAAATATTAACATTCATCTTTTTCTTACACTTTCTTTTCATTATTGTCTTGTTTTCCATGTTTATGTATATTTTCTTTACTTTGAGCATGTGTAGCTAAATCTTTAAGGAGGTTGATTAACAAAGATGGGGATAAACTAAAATCTTTGGACAAAGGGCAAACCATAACAAATTAGACTGATTTCAATAGAACTAAGAACTTAGGTAATGACGCCCCTATAAGAATATCGAGATAAAGTGAGACTGAAAGGTAATCTTATTGCATGCCCATTCATTAGTCCCGAATTAACAGGTGAGATCAGAAGATAAATCAGATCTAAGTCGTTAAGTCGGTAAATTGTGATCGGAAGATAAAATGGAGCCACTTGGTAATTTACGTGATTGATGTCTTTAGTCTGAGATGTGGTGAACCACATCGAAGTCAACCAACCCCTATTAGGTATTTGCTGGATAGTCCCTTTAGTTTTACATTTCCTGCACTTTAGTCCCTTCTAGCGTACACACTCTCACAGCAGAACCTGAAACATGAACAAATCATTTGTAAGCCCTTGCAAACTTAGTGAGTTTTAATATAGAATACCTTGGAGTCTTTCTAGTTGAATTTTTCATCTTAAAATTTGGGATTACCATTGTCTTTGGTGAATTCATTCAAAATAATGGATATATACCTATACACCAATTTCCATACGTAACATATCACTCTCACTTCACTCCTTGACTAATTCCAAATCTTTTCATTTGATATAAAGCTTAATCCATCTTAGAATACAAGTTACTTCTCAAAAGAATATCTATACATAACCCACTTTCATCAGATTTTATCTTCAAGCAAACATTTCACATTTTTCCAAAATGATTATTCTTTGGCAAATAATTACTAACTGATTTTACACTTGGTGAAGTTCCATACTAGGTTTAACAACTGTCAAACCACCAATCAGATCATATCCTGAATTAAACCAAAAACAAACTCATATTAACGATAAAACGTTCTAGATCATTCGGAAGAATTCCATAGGTCCATGTTACATACCACAAGAACGCCTAAATTGACAAATAGTTCAGATTCCAAATAACCCCAGAATAAGATATGATAATATTCATATTTGGCGGATACTAGATATGTAACACCCCTTACCCGTATTCGATGCCGAAACAAGGTATGAGGCATTACCGAACTTATACACAAGCAATCACACAAAATCGAGATGTAAATTTTCATTCAAATTTCAAACTTTTCACAAACATTCATAACGTCCCTAAAATGAGCTTACGAAGCCCAAAACATACATTGGAAGCGGTTCAGGACTAAACCAAGAACTTTAGAAAACTTCACTACACTTAGAAAATTTTTCATGTTTTTAAGAGTCACACACCCATGTGGCTTAGGACATGCCCATGTGGGCAGGCCGTGTGGTCACACGCGCCCGTATCCTTAACCCGTGTAACTCTCTGTTTGTCACCCAAGAAGAAATTAAAGACATAAGGCCAATTCACATGCCCATGTGCTAGGCCGTGTGGTCAATTTAAAAATTATGATTTTTTATAAAATAGGTGCAGATTCCACATGCCCAAGGTACACGCCCGTGCCTGAGACCGTGTCATCCACATGGCTGAGACACACGCCCGTGTCACTGCCTGTGTGCTCAATTTGAGCATTCTGTTTTGTAACAATTAAGATTCAGGGGACACATGGCCAAAACACATGCTCATAGGGCAAGCCGTGTGTCACACATGGCCTAGACACACGCCCATGTGTCTACCCGTGTAGAGAAAAACAAGGTTATTTACCAAGTCATTTTGTCACCCTTTTATGCACACGCCTATACAACATAACACCAATCTAAGTAATTACATTCAACCAATTCAGTCACAATCAAGATATCCACACATCATTCACATTCTACCATTTACCACATACAATCATCACATACTTATCAACTTAAACCATGCAAATTTCCACTTCCATGAAAACATCATCATAAGCATATATACTTAAACCAATATTAGCCAATTTCAATGGTCATTTACAAAATGAATTATCAACCAATATAAACCAACACATTAGGCCAATTGAATTATGACACATAACAAAATAACCAAGTCCCTATACATGCCATAATTCAAAATGTCAAATTCATTGGTACCCAAAATAATCAGTTGATAGTGTGAGTGGATCTCCGACAGTCTCCGATCCTTGAGCTAGCTTGGTGACACTATAAGACAAGGGAAATAAAAGGGGATTAAGCTATATAGCTTAGTAAGTTCCAATACAAATAATAGGCGTCATAAACCAACATTTAACATACAATTAACATGATGATAATTGCCATAAATATTATTAGGATCTTAACATCATAACTTACTCAATCATAACCTTACCAAAGGTTCATCATATAACGAGCTCATCACGTATGAGTTTTTCGTACATACCTGAGTAATCTCGAATTGGATTCACCCACAATTCACCTTTGACATACTCATTAGATTACTCATTGAACCACTTGGAATACTAAAGGATACTCGGGAGTTCCATACACACGGTACCATACCAATGCCATATCCCAAATATGGTCTTACATGGGATCTCGTATCGATGCTAATAGCCTAGCTATGGTCTTCCACGAAGTCTCATATCGATGCCATTTCCCAAATATGGTCTTACACGAAGTCTCATATAGATGCCATATCCCAGATATGGTCTTAGACATAGTCTCAGTAACCCTAATGTCATGACATTTGTATCCTATCTATTCCTAAGGTTCAACCGGGATTTCACTCTTGTCGTAACTTTGTCGAACACACTCAATGGTCAATCATAATTCATTCAATATTAAAGTATTTAAAACATAATTAAAACAATGCATTATTTACATAAGAACTTACCTTGGTACAAAAATAGTAGAAATGGGACCTAATCGTCAAACACTTTGTTTTTCCCCCGATCTAGGTCTGAACCTCATTTTTATTGATCAATAATAGAAAATTTAACACGTTTATTATTAACATTACTCAATTCAGTTCAAAAATCATATTATAGAAAAATTACATTTTTACCCCTAAACTTTGACATTTTTTCACTTTGGTCCCTAGGCTCGTAAATTGAAATAGATTTAATTTCTTCGATTCTCAAGCCTAGTCAAACCTCTTTTATGCTTATAACAGCCCGCATTTTTTATTTAATCAAACTTTTACATATTTTACAAATTGGTCCTTTTGACATTGTCATAAAAAATCACCTAGCAAAAGTTGTTTATCATGCACCAAACACACATTTTCTACCATTAGACATCAAAATACACACATATCTAACATGGGTCAAACCCTAGACCTTGATCATTTCTCAAATTAATGGTAGAAATAGATAGATCGAATGATAACGACTTCAAAAATATAAAAAGCATTAAAAACAGGGCAAGAACGAACTTACAATCGAGCTTGAAAGTGGCCAAACCTTAGATATGGCTTCCCTTCTAAATTTCAGCACAAGCAAGAAGAAGATGAACAAGATTTTGGCTTGATTTTGCTTTTTAGTTCATTTAATTACTAAATGACCAAAATACCCTTTTCTTAAAACACTAAAATTCTCTTACCTCATGTCTGTTTTTGTCCAACTTAAAGTAAAATGTCTAATTACCATCTAAGGACCTTCAATTTAAAATTTCATAACAATTAGACACCTGTAGCATATAGAATTCAAGTTTTGCACTTTTTACAATTTACTCATTTTAACCAAATTAAGTGCCCAAACATCAAAATTTTTTAATGAAATTTTCATGAAATCATTTTATAAACTGTAGACCATGAAAATATAATAAAAACAAATTTTACTTCGTCGGATTCGTGGTCCCAAAAACACTGTTCCGACTAAGCCCAAAATCGAGCTGTTACAAGATAACTCAGATTTTAATCTTACATAGCATAGAAAAACTTAAACAAACAAACACTTGTACTTTCATAACTATGAATACGCCCATATCCTATACTAACAAACTATTATGGCAGATTCCCTATTTGGAAATACAAATACATACTGTGACAGCCCTAATTTGACCTTAGTTGGGAAGTGGTTTCGGGACCACAAAACCGAGTCATAAAAATAATTAAATGTTATATTCTATGCTTATTATATTTGAAAGTGCATGTGTGAAAGTATCATGCCTTAATTTTATCATTTGAATGTGGAATTAGCTAAAAAAGGACTTGTTTGAGAAACTTTAACAATGTGGTAGGTGAATGCCCAAGTGATTAATTTTGTAAATTACTAAAGTAGAGGATTTTCATGACTATTTTACCATTTTATTTAAGTGTACGGTAGTGGGGTTGGTTAATGCATCATGTGCTTAATAATATTAATGAATTATAAACTTAAGTTAAGGTATAAAATAATATATGTTATTTTATAGCATAAAATGGGTGATAAAAACAAAGTGAACTTTATTTTTTATTTTTTCTATCACTTAGCCGAACTTAAGAAAAACGAAAAGGAAGAAGAGAAGCTCTTGTATATTCGGTCACTTGGGGGAGATAAATTCAAGGTAAGTTCATGGTAATTTGGTTAAAAATTCATGTTTTTGAGTTCCTCTCTTGGTTCTACTTTAAACCCATGAATTAATTTTTTAAGTGTTGGTTAGTTGTGCATTCGGTCATGATAGGAAATTGAAAAAAAAAATTGTGTTTGATGATAGAAATTGATGAATGAAAGTTTGATGGACTATAATGTTAAAATTCATGTGATTGTAAGTTTTTAAGTTTAAATTTTGAAACGTGAACTATATGTGGCTCAATTGCTTGCAATGGGCATTCGGCTATAGTTTGTAATGCAAAGAAAAATTTGGTGTTGGATGTTTTAAATGATTTAGATAGTTATAAATTAAGTTTGAGATAGGTAATATATGTTTTGGGAAAAGGTTAATGTTTGGGTTGAATTTGTGTGGCTGGTTCGATTACAATATGCATGGATAAAAGTATAAGTGTATTAGGTTGTTGTATTTAGTCAATGTGTCGTAAGAGATTTGATATCTAAGGTTATTTTGTTATATCTGACTTTGATAAATAAATAAATAAATAAATAAAATGTGTTTTAATATGTTTATATCATGGTAAGATTTATGTTTTGATTTTATTACAATTTGTAATATGGCACTTGTTCCATGATATAATATTTGGATGTGTATGTATATTAATTAATGAAATTCGGATATGCAAGGTAATGAGTTAGGAAAATGTTCCATGATGGTTTTAGTCTATTATTAGGAATAAATGCAATTGTTAAGTGTAGCTTTGAAATCTATGGTAGGAACGAAATATATATCTAATTTATAATAAGCCATATGAGTTTTGTGTTTGTGTATGTGAGCTAGATATACAATTAATATTCGGCTATGAAGTTTAAGGGTTAAATCATAGGAACTTTGATGATATACATATTCAAATTATTGGGTCATTAGGGTTATATGTACTTTGGCTATGTGGGCTATGTGTTAAGGTAAATTACTTAATTGATAAGTGTATTCGGTCATAAAGGTGTACATAAGGAAATGTTAAATAAATTGTATTAAATTGTTTAATGTGATTAAAGATGTGTATGACCATTTTGTATTTGAGTTAAAAGTAGCTATATGACTTATTAAATTTCTTGTTATTTTCGGCCATAAACTAGCATGGTGGGACTTTAATAAGTTAAATTTTTGTTTGAATTAAGCTCAAGAGCATAGAGAACCAAGGTTGGACAGGGGAAAAGAGAAAGTAGTTGAATAGCTGAACCGAGATTGTTCAAAAATATTTGAGGTAAGTTTTAAGTAGATAAACATAAATAATATTCGATAATGACATTTCATATTATGAGAATTAAGTGTTACTTTTAATATAAGTATATGGCCGAATGGCAATTACAATATGGAATTAAAATGTGATATATATTTTTTTATGATCAAATGATGAGTGAGATATTATGTGTAAACTATCTAATGTTAAGTGTAAATGATGTAATGAAATAAATATGAATAAAATGTAGGATGATATATTCGAATGATGTTTGTGCCTAAATTGGTGTGGTTGTGTTATATAAAACTTGTTGATTTGAATATTGTACAGTAATATTCGGGCCTTTGAGCCTAGCAGGCTACAATGTCGGTGAAATACTATTCGGGCCTTTGAGCCTAGCAGGCTACAATGCCGGTGAAATGCTATTCGGGCTTTCAAGCCTAGCAGGCGAAATGCCGATGAATGAACTCGGGTTTAAAACCTAGCATGCTAAATGCCGGTGATTTGATAAAAGTCTAAGACTAAGATACCTCGTGTTAGAATGACAAATGAATACATTCAATATGTTAAGTTGGACAGGTACGTATTATGTATTTATCTGTGAGTTTGATTGGAATTGAATCATAAGTGTATAATGTGATACCTAAGTGAATAAATGTTATAATTATATCTATGATCATGATACATTCGGTCAAGATGTGGAAGTATGTGAAAGTATTTGATTTATTTAAGATATATATGCATTTAGTTTAAGTGAAATAAGAATGCTAAATTTACATTATGCTCTTGTGTATATTCGGCCAAATGATAATATACCTAGAAAATGGCCTTTTGAGAAATTGAATGATTGAAGTATAACTGAGTTAATTGTTTGCATAGCTTAAAACTTACTAAGCCTATGAAAGCTTACTCTGTTTGTTACGTTTCTCTGTTTTATAGATTGTTGATTCCAGTCACCTACTCGGGAGGGGATCGTCAGCAAATCCTCACACTATCTATCATTTTGGGTACTACTATATTCTGGAGCTAGTATGGCATGTATAGAATAGACTTAAGTGAATGATATTTTGAAATGTCTTTGTATATAAGCCATGTGAATATGGCAACTTTTGAATGTTGGTATAAGTTTGAATTTTTATCTTTGATTGTGTTTGGCTATATCTATAATTTCTAATGAACTTGTGTAAATGTGAATGTACTAATGTTGAGTTTCAGATTAGTAACTCTTCATATCCCACTCCGGCGACGGATACGGGATATAGGGGTGTTACACATACTTTATTTTAGGAAGCACCCCTCAAGGCTTATTCAATATCATTACAAGACTAACCAAACTAAGTTAATTTCAAACACATTAGATCCTTATCATAGATTTATCTTTTGAAGAGATTTTAGGACTTGCCTATATCTTACCACAAAGGTGGATAACCAAATCCTTCCACGTAGGCATCCCTGAATACGCCATATGGGCATTTCATAATTTGCCATAAAGGCAACACAAGATATGCCACTAAGGCTTAGCAGATCACACCACATAGGTAAGACACAAAATCACATGTTTACAGTCCCGACGAACTTCCAAAGAAGGTTCCATGGGTTTCTTCATCACAGACTTATTCATATCTTCATGTCGTGATCTGTCAGTCCAGTTTGCATCTTACCGAAGGCATCACCATAAACATTCTTATTATCATATTACGCCATGGGTCTCAACCTCATGGACTTACACATCTTCATTTTGTGATTTGTCATTCTAGTCTTCATCTCATTAAAGGCATCACCATGAATGTTTTACTTATCATTTAATGTCGTTGGTCTCTACCACATGGACTTACACATATCTTCATATCATGATCTGCCAGTTTGGTTAGCACTACAACTGCCCTACCAAAGACATCACAAAGGATGTTTTACACAAAAGTTACTTACCTAGATTTGTTCACATACTTGACTAATGCTTACTTTCTCATATCAAATAATCATAGGCAAACTTACAATTTAAAATCTTACTTAAACAATACCTTACACATATTGTCCTTACTCATGAAGAAACTTTACATTACTTCGCATACATACTTACCGGTTGTCCCTTATATTTTCTTCATATGTATTTCTAATTGAATAGTCCACTTGCAAGAGACAAGATGGAGAATCACTTGATAGTCACCTTGATTGCAACTTGGAGTTCCAAACTTGAACATCTCTCTCAAACCAGCAGTAACAACATGTTAAAGAACATGAAACCACCATTAAAACTCATTTACAGACAAATGGCTAGCATCTCAATTATAGACAACCCCCATGCAGGGTCTCTTATTCACAACTCACTGTTCATATGCTTCTTGCTATCCTTATTCTTTCTAAAACTTAACATGTAGAGCTATCAAACTTTCCAAGAGGTGGAACATCCACTGATTAATTCAAAAATCTTTACTTCCAGCTTAATAAAGGATAAGAAAACATATAATTTCAAGAAGAAGAACTAGAGAGTAATAATGAAGGGAAAAAAATGTAACCCCCCAAACTCGGTCTAGACGTTATAGCCAAATTTCGGAAGCTACAACAAACATGAAGAAAATATTTTCAAATCAATTATGCTTAAATCATTTTTTTGAAAAACATTGTTTGATTTTAATAGAAATATCGTCAAAGAAAAATCTTTAGTAAATTATGTTTAATTTAAATAAATTATCGTAGTATCTCAAGTTATTACTTTTTTGATAGATTTGATAAGAAAACTTGTCTTGCAATTTTTAAAACGTTATTCTGTAAAAATTCTACTTTTCAAAAATTCACAGCGGATTAAATAAAACTATGAAATCTTTTTATTACAAATTATTTTTGTTTGATAAAAACATTTTATATATTAAAAACAAGTGATTTAAAACTTTTAAAATACAAAGTTTATGCATGTATTGTAATTAACATATCAAACTACTCATAACATAATTAAATCAGTCCAAAGTCCAAAACATTCCCAAAAGGAGTTTTAAATACTTTAATTTAATTAAATCTGAGAATCTCCTCCAAATATTGCATCCAAGTCCTATCCACAAGTATTATCTAAAAAGTTTAAGAAAACTAAGGGAGTGAGTTAATAAGCTCAGTATAAGTTTTATATCAAGCTTATTAACAAGAATTATAATAAACTGAATAAAAATACCACATAATACATAACAATAAGCTGTACAGACTATTATGAGCATGATTATGACAATGCAATATCTTATAAAAACATATAAACAAATTTTTCTAAAATTTCCTACCCATCTCTGCTACACACCAAATGGAGTTCCCCAGAATTCATCCATCTAAGACATACCAACAAATATATGTGGACAAAGCCACCAGAATTGTAGACAAGTTGCCAAAACAAATGTGTGGTAAAACCACCAAATAATGCAGATTATTAAACTGCCAAATCATCCTCCTTACCTTATAGTTCCAACTCATGAAATGTGACATGGCATGCAAACTCAATATCAAAGTAGTAAGCATGTTAAACATGCAATCGTATACAAATCAGAAATTGATAGCTATGGTAATCCATGCTTTATAGAACATTCATTTGGAAATTTCAATGTGAATAGATCATAATAAACTAAAAAGCCATGATGTCACATACCATGAGAATTAAAACATAATCACATATTAGTAATAAATAACATAACACATCAAAAAGATTTAAGTTCAAATACATACCTTAAATCCTCATAATTATTCACCATGTTATATTATGCTACTAAATAATACTTTAATAATATTTAATTTATCATATAAACAACATAAACAAAATCATCATTTTCACACTAAATACTTGAATAAAACACACATCTTTAACTTTTTGTCCCACATGTAATATCCTAAACCAAATTTGAACTCTTCAGATCCAAGTAAATCGAGACTAGATTTGTACCTAATGTAATTAAATTAAAAATTAGAAATCACTCTTAACCTTAAGAAAAATCGCCAAAATTAGTAATATCCAAACTTACATATCTTGCTTGTAATCACCACTTACCCTTAATCCACTACTATTGGAACTCTCACATTGATATCACAAAAGGTCTACGATTCTCATATTATATCCTTCAATCCAAAATATTTCCTTAGAGGAATATACAATCACTCCCAATAATCAAAACTTCACAAAACGAAATATAGATTACTTCTCCATAATACTTACACTTTTATTTCCAAAATTATGAAAAGAACAACTAAGATTGTTGATGATCTAAATTGGTATGAGAATCTAGTCATCAAAGAAAAAGAAAGAATTAATAAAAAAAAGTTGTTATTTAAAAATAATAAGATGAAAAGAAAAAAAAACAGAAAAAGTAATTAAAATACGGTAGTTGCTGGCAGTGATCTATGGCGGCGAACGGTGGTACATGATAGTTGAAAATTGTTGTGATTCAAAAAGATGTTGAGTAGAGAAAGAAGAATAGTCAATTATTTAAATCAATAGAAGAGAAAAGAAATGATAAGAAGAAAGGAAAGAAATAATAGATAAGAATGATGGTGCAAAATGAAAGATAGTGAAAAGTGGTGGCACAAGTTGGTTTTCGTGGGGGTGATATGATGGTTATGGGTGGCAAATGGTGGTGGTATGGTGGAGGAGAAGCATTGATCGACACACAAAAATAGAAAAATAAAATAAAAATGGGAGGAGAACATCCAAAGGAAGATGGCTCATGGTGGTTGATAGGGAGAAGAAAAAGAGAGAATTTGATGACAAAAACAAAGAATATCTTAGCCAAAATGCTACCAAGGGACTGCATCAACTTGAAATCCAATTCAAAATAAAAAATTCAAATTCCCAACATCTCATTCAAGGGGAGACAAGGGAGTTAGAATGGATGATGGTGAATAACCATAGGAGTTACAAAACATAACATTAAAGGCTTTGAAAATGGATGTTACAAAGTTGGAAAGGAGTTACATCCATGCACACATACATGGATGGTTTGCATGGCTAGGTTGACCAACATTTGATCAAAATTCTATTTTTTTTTTTGAAAAAAATGATAACATGGAGACTTAAACTTGGTTCACTAAGGAGTTACATAAGGTACTTAACCATGATGTCATTCCACTTACTTGTTAATGAACTAACAAAAACAATTAAAATTTTGGGATGTGACAAAATGCCATCCCCAAACAAACCTTTTTCACCATATATATATCTCGTTCCCCCTAATGGAATTTGACAAGTGTCGATTGTATCCAGAATTTCTCCTAATAAATGGCCTATAAAATCTGAGAGAAATATAAACGAGGATTCTGTACATATATTATTTGACTTATCAATTCAGTTGGCTCCTAACCAGATCCATTACAAACTCAATTAGCATAGTGCTTAGGCAAACTGGGTGCTATACTTTTTTAGTCAATTTCCAACTTCAAGGGCCCTACTTGGAAAAATGTTTTCCAAAATAGTATAGGGACCTAGGTTTGGACCCTTATGCCTTAGGTTTTGATACCAAGGGTCTTGATAGTACTACTGCATTGTTTTGTGAAAAATGATCCCCCCAAGGTTTGTGTATTGTCTTGGGCACCTCTGATCACCCACCGAACCACTTCAAAATGATTTTAAATTGATTCTATTGGAAAAAAAATAGATTTTTTGGAAGCTTTGAGGCATATAGTCGATTCGTAAAAGTGGAGATTTGAATTATAAAATTATGGTTTTATATTCTACTCCATGAGACCTTTACAACGGTATATCATATGCTTAAAATATTTGAGTGATGAGTGAGAAATAGATGCTCAAAGTAAGCCACTTGTGAATTATGTTGAGGAAAATGGAAAGCTTAGTCCCATATTGGTTAGATATTAAGTGTAGAATATGTTTATCTATGCGAACCAACTTGGTGGTTATTGAATGACTAAACTAATGCTCTCCCTTTTATATAGCAGGGGTGCAAATCCAAACCCGCCAAGGTTGGGGGTGCACGCAATGCGAGATGTCTGGACCGGTCGGGCCTTCTAGGCTTGTGGATTTTTTCCTCATAGAGCTCCTTTAACTCAAAGTTAACTTGGGCTTAATGGATCCTTAATTCATGGACACGTTATTAGTTCCATTGGTCAAAATTTTCCAAATGTTCTTCATCTGAATTTTATTTAAAACCAAATAATCTAGAGGAAAAGATACACATTGAATTTCCAAAAATTTTGAGACATCTTTTCCCTACATATTTTCACACCATTTTTGGAGATAGACGGAGGCAAGGCTACAGTTCATTGATCACTGCAGTCGCGCTACTACTGTGCTCATCTCGTTGTTGTATCCTGGGAGACAGTCGACCAATATTTTCTCCAACACCAAAGGAGCGGTCGAATCTGTCTTAAGGAAACTGTGTAAATAGGTCTCAACTACCAGTCCGTTTTTCCTGCCTACCTGCGACTATAATATTTTGATCAAATCTTTATTTCTGTTTCTTTTTAGATTTCATATATATATATATATATATTGTTCTCGTTCGATCTTGTGATTTAAATAAATATTTTACTTACTGTTTATTTCACTAACGTGTCTGCAACATATTCTAAAGTCTTCAAACTATCTTAAAATTGATTTTATAATTTTATAAAAATGTTTTAAGTTAGAAGTTAATAGAAAACCTCTATCTTTCCTTAACTTGAATGACCCCTATTTTATGATGGTGAATAATCATAAGAGTTTCAAAACATAACATGAATGGCTTTGAAAATGGATGTTACAAAGTTGGAAAGGAGTTACATCCATGCACACATACATGGATGGTTTGCATGGCTAGGTTGACCAACATTTGATCAAAATTCTTTTCTTTTTTCCGAAAAAAAATGATAACATGGAGAATTGAACTTGGTTCACTAGGGAGTTACTTAAGGTACTTAACCATTATGTCATTCCACTTACTTGTTAATGAACTAACAACAACAATTAAAAATTTGGGATGTGACAAAAAAACATCCCCAAACAAACCCTTTTCACCATATATATATCTCATTCCCCCAAATGAAACCTGACAAGTGTCAATTGTATCTAGAATTTCTCCTAATAAATAGCCTACAAAACCTAAGAGTAATATAAACGAGGATTTTGTACATATATTATTTGACCTGTCAATTCATTTGGCTCCTAACTAGATCACATTACAAACTCAATTAGCACAGTGCTCAGGCAAACTGGGTGTACTATAATTTTGGCGGTTACTCTCACCAGGCTTATTCTTCGCTTGTCATATTCTTTTCTTAAATAGAAAAATACCCTGAGATAAAATCTTTAATTACTTTTACGGCGGATATTGTATGCCAAACTCTAATCTGCCAGAAGACTACTAATAGGTGGACTACACTGTAACACCCCGTACCCATATCCTATACCGGGGCGGAATACGAGGCATTACTTAACTTGAACTCATACATACAACAAATTCCGAGTCTTCATGACTTCAAAAATTTAAAACTTTCTTAAACTTATATGGGCTTACGAGGCTGAAAACACACATCGGAAAACATTCGAGACCAATCCAGGTTCATTTGACAACTATAGAATAATGTCACTTGACATAGGGGCACACGGCCTTGTGGGAGGGGCAACACGCCTATGTAACCATTCCAACATGGCTGTGCTAATGGCCCGTGTATCTGACACGGCCTAAGAAAAATAGGGACACATCCGTGTGGGAGGGGCAATACACCAGTGTCCTCCACCCATGTGGAATTAATTCTAAATGCCCACCTACAGGGGTTTTCACACGGCCTGCCACACGCCCGTACCCCTGGTCTGTGTCCTTCACACGGCCATAACACGCCCATGTCCTAGCCTGTGTACACAAACCTAGACAATCTGTTTCTGATGTCAGCATTTCATAAGGGTCACACAGCCAAGGCACACGCCCATATGCTAGACCGTGCCCTTCACACGGCTAAGACACACGGCCGTGTCTCTGCCCGTGTGTTTACTATCATGCATACTACCTTGACATTTTTACGTGCAGGGGACACACGGATAGACACACGGTTGGACAACACGCCCATGGTGCTGGCCGTGTGTCACACACGCCCGTGTGTTTACCCGTGTAGACAAAATCAGGCTATTTACCAAGCCTCTTTGTTACTCTTACTTACATAAAAGAAACAAAAACCAGTACAATACTATTTCATGCAATAAAATCAGCTACAATAGACAACATTTCATTTGTGCATTCTACTCATCTATGAACATAACACCATTTGCATATATCAAAATGGATATTAGCCATCATTCCAGGCTTAATACAAATTGAGGAATTTAACCCAAGCCAACACATTTGGCCAAATTAATAACAACACAAAACACAAGTCTAGTTCCCTATACATGCCATATTCACAAATATAAATCAAACTGTACCGAATGCTTCAATTGATAGTGTGATCGATGTCTCTGACTTCCGTTGATACTTAAGCTAGATAGACGGCACTATAAGAAAAAGGAAAGGAGAGGGAGTAAGCATAAAGCTTAGTAAGTTGCATATAAATAATTATACAACAATACTTTGCTATTCATCAACAAGTATCATAATACACAAGTGGGCATAAGCAAAACTTACTCATCAATATTCAATACACACCATATAGCATATAATGTGGCTCACATTTTATACATACTAAATAGGTACCTATATCACTCACAACAAGGTTATACTTTCCTCATTAATTAGAAATCAGAACTTCCACCGTTGAACCATTTGGAATGCTATAGGATATACCATAGCCTCAAACATGGGGTGAGATGTCAATGCCATGTCCCAAACACAGTCTTACACTGGCTTACATCTCAAGTTGAAGCCATGTCCCAGAAATGGTCTTACACTGGTTATCATCTCGTAGCCGATGCATGTCCCAAACATGTCTTACACTGGCTTATATCTCGAGGCCGATGCATGTCCCAGACATGTCTTACACTAGCACTTGTCTCAATGCCGATGCCATGTCCCAAATATGGTCTTACACTAGCTCTCACAATTGACCCCATCGTTATGGCATGAATATCCAATTTATTTCCCTAGGGTTCCAATGGGAATTTTACTATCTCTATTCTCATCACATTTTCTCATTTCCACAAGTAAAGAAATTTATGATATAATAATTTCGATACAATTCAAACACATATATTATCAAAGTAGTTGTATTATTTACATACAACTTACCTCAGATTACAAAATGTGGCGACTAGTCGATTTAGTCGATTTGCTTGGCTTTCCCTCGGTCTAGGTTCAAATTCAGTATTTCTTGATCTATAATAGCAAAATACACTTATTTAATCACTAAATAAAAGTAGGCAATAGAAAATTCACTTCTTTGGTAAAATGATCATTTTGCCCCTAGACCTTGACAAAATGACCATTTTACCCTTAGGCTCAAAAATGATTTTTATCAAATTTATTTATTTCTCAAGACTAGCCAAACCTCTTTGACACTTATAGCAACTCCAAATTCCCACTATTTCACACATTTATTATCTATTTTACAACTTATGCACATTAGTCCTTTTAGGTGTTTTCATGCTAACACCTTTCACAAAAGTTGTTTATAAGACACCCAAGACTCATTTTCTTCCATAAAAACTCAGAAAACATCACAAATTGTTTCATGGAAAAACCCTAGACTCTTAATCATTTTGCAAAATAGTACCCTCATTTGAAAGCTCATGTTTCAAGAGCCTCAAAAGTACAAAAATATTTAAGAAAAGCCATTAGGATCACTTACTTGTGAAGGCTTAAAGTTGCTAAAATTTAAAACTCTTAAAACCCCATTCTTTGTTGAAAATTTCGGTGGAGGAAGAAGATGAAAAGGGGTGATATCATCCTTCTTTTATCTATTTCTATGTTAGTCGAAATAAGCCACCTAACTTACTAAAATTTAAAATTTTATCTCCTCTTTGACTCTATGGCCAGCTATGCTCCTTTAAAAGGGTATAATTGCCCTTAAAAATCCCCTAATTTGATTCTCTAATAAAATAACACCTTTAGCTATCAAATTAGAACTTTTGCACTTTATGCAATTTAATATTTTTTCGCAATTGGGCTCACAAACGTTAAAATTAGCTCACCAAATTTTTCATGCACTAATATAAACATGCTATGACTCTATATAAATAATAAAATAATTTCTCTGACTTTAGATTTGTGGTCCCGATACCACTATTCCGACTAGCCCCAAAATCAGGTTGTTACATACACTATGCCAAACAGATAACTTCACATGTACACATCTTCTAATCGAATCCTCCTGATTTGGGGGTGTGACAATGTGGCCTAATTGAGTTTATCCTTGATGAAAATTTGAAAATTAACTATTATGTTTACCTCAGTAAAGGCAATGGAAATGAAACTTATGATAAGTGAAGAAAATGTATGAAAACTTAAGTATGTATGTATGTATGTATGTATGTATGTATGTATGTATGTATGTATGTATGTATGTATGTATGTATGTATGTATGTATGTATGTATGTATAGAAATATTTGGAAACTAAAGTAGAGAATTACATACTATATAAAGCATTCATGAATATTTAGGTATGAATTCCATAATATGATAAGTTAATAAACCATAAAAGTGTAAGTTGAGCCCTATAAGTTGATTAACTTAGATGAATTTATTAATAGTATTAAAATGTGGTTTAAATTAATTGGAAAAGACATATTTATTGAGGACTCAAAATTTAACAAATGTAGGATAAGTAGGTTTATCCATTGTTACTTACTGAGATTATTGAGGTCATGCATTAGTTGTTTAAACACGTAGATATTAGATTTGTCGATAAGTTGTGTTTCCAACTTGGAGGCTTTGCATTACCTTCCATTAGGGGTTTTTATGTATTTATAATAGTTTTTATGGTATGTGAATTTTGGCATGTGCACAATGACTTAATTGAATATAGTGTTTGTAAGTTTGATTTGAAATTAAATTTGTTTTAATGTAATTATTCAAATATTATTTTGTTATTTGACTTCAATGTGTTTACACTTTTTTTTATAAGTTAAAATGTGTTTTCAAATTGAAATTTTATGTTTTGGTACATATGATAATGATATGGACATGTTAAGGCTTGATTTTAAGTGTTTTTTAGTCAATTTTCAACTTCAAGGGCCTGTTTGGAAAAATGCTTTCCAGAATAGTATAGGGACCTAGGTTTGGACCCTTAGGCCTTAGGTTTTGATACCAAGGGTGTAACACCCCTCACCCGTATCCAACACCGAGACAGGGCTCGAGGCACTACCAGACTTAAACATTCATAAACCTACAAAATCGGGTTACCAAATTTTGCCCAAAATCAAAACTTTTAGAATATATGCATATCATCCATTATATAGGCCATTGAGGCCTATAACCTACATTAGGGTGGTTCGGGACAAAATCGAAAACATTCGGTAAACTTTGGGCTCCTTAGAAAATTTTCCTTATCACAAAGTGTCACATGCCTATGTAGATGGGCTGTGTGGACTCACACGCCTGTGTGGCTTGGGGCACGCCCATGCCCTTAATCTGTGAGCAACACTGAATTTTAAACACGGCCATGGCACACACCCGTGTGGCCTGCCCGTGTTCAATACTGACTTTGGGACATAACTATGGGACACGCCCGTGTGACCTACCCGTGTCCTATGCTAACTTAAAATTAAACATCCATGTTCAGGGCGCTAACAACTTATTACAATATCACACATTTATTCCATGGTTATGACCATCTCGAATGGTCCTAAGCCATTCACCATGTACATATGTCATATACTTCTTATACATAGTGAACAAGTATAAACACATACCTACATCACAAGACATTTACACATATCATCGGTGAATAGGCTTACAAGCCAAAATCATTATAAGCCACATCTCATGGCTACATACGACAAATCATTATAAGCCAATACATTTGGCTAATCACAACAACATCGATCATAGAAAAACTAAGTCCTTATACATGCCACTCACTTGAACACGTTTAACATATACATGTCAATACTCCATGGGAAAAGGCTCGATAGTGTGATGCTGCCTCCGACGATCTCCAACCTCGAGCTGACCTGTCAAAACTAGAAAAAAATGGAAAGGGGGAGTAAGCTTTACGCTTAGTAAGTCCATATGAAAATAATAAGCATTATAATAACATGTTTCCTTAGGTAAAATAACTATAATTATGCTTTTCTTCATATTCTGGTCAAGTTGCCTACTCGAGACATAGTCGATAAATTATTTATAACTTGATACAAGGAACTCAAAATTAATATCTGTTAATTTTCCCAGAAACTAGACTCATATATCTTCTTATCATAAAATTTTCAGAATTTTTGGTTTAGCCAATAAGTACAGTTTATTATTCAAAATATCCCCTGTTTCACTATTTGACAGCTTTGACCTTTCTTCACTAAAATTTATTTATCTCCTATTACGAGACTCAGATAATGTTCTTGTCTTTTTATCTTGAAATTAGACTCATTAAGGATTTCATTAATATAAATTTTAACTCACAATTATTTTTTAAAAATTTCTAGTGATTTTCCAAAGTTGAGATATGGGAGTCTGGAATCACTCCGACTCTGTCTCACAAGAATTCAAATATCTCATGATACATAATTCGTTTTCTTACACCTTTTCATTTATGTGAAACTAGACTCATTAATATTTAATTCAATATTTTATTCAGTCTTTAATTCAGTTTATAAAATTTTTGGTGGATTTTCAAAGTCGGACCAATGCTGCTGTACCAAATCTATCTTAGTGCAACAAGATAATAACCATCACAAATTTTTCATAGAAATTATTCTCATAAATATCATTCATTCATTTGCACCATCGTCATAAGTCCATTTCATTTCACATGTCAAACACGTGCTCATGGGTTTCGAGTACTTACCTGTGCTATCATTTAGCACTGCACTCGTCCAAACATGACAACTCACATGCATCGTAATATTATCATATAACATACATTATGTATCATGGCAAGAACCTTTTATTTCATTTCTCATATTAATCTCGTTGAATTTCTCAGAATCTCGATGGACATCCCATTCACCGTCAATTCATACAAGTGATCATTTCATATGCGCACTCCCGTGAACCTCACATCTTACGACGGGATTACCAGTCCAGGCTAAATCCCCTTAATATAAACTCATGGAGTGATGTCGGGATTACTAGTCCAAGTTAAATCCCTTGTAACGACAAGCACTCTCAATGAGCTCAGATCTGAATTACCAGCCCAGGCTAAATTTAGACCCTAATCGGATTACTCGTCCAGGCTAAACCCTTAATGCACACATATTCTTCGGGAGGCTCGATCACTTAAGGAACACCCGTCTAGGCTAGATCCTTTCTATATTTGAGATCAACGGATTACCCGTCCGGGCTAAATCCTTTTCTACAACACATGCAAGATCTCAAGTCATGTAAGCCATGGTTTATCCATTGAATTTCCCTTTTTGTTCAACCGAGATTTTTCTCTTTTCATCAAGTATCTCATTATGCATAGCCGATCATGCATTGTACATCCAATTCAACATATTTCCATGTTTATTTAGACATTAGTCCATAAGATAAACATGGTATTGCATATAATTATGATTTGGCATTTGTTACAATATATAATCTTCATATCAATTAAATAAATATCCACCACACAATGTTAACACATCAATTTAAGTTCAAGTATGAACAATAATAATATCATTGCATTATCATTGACATATGAACTTACCTCGGTTTCGAGTACGACTATTTATTTCGAGTTTGTGCTTAACCTTGTTCAACCTCGTTCTAAGCCCGAATCTTGTTTTCCTTGATCTATAATATCACATTTTTCCTACTAATTAGTTACATTATTCATAGGGTTCCAAAAATCATACTTTTACAAATTTTCATTTTAACCCCTAAACTTTTGCATATTTGCATTTTTGCCCCAATGCTAAAAAATTAAACTGCATCCTATTTTATTATGTTTTATGACATGCTAATCATTTTTCATAACTATGAAAGCCCTCAATTTCCACTATATCACCCATTTATGGCCAATCTTACAACTTTTACAAAACGATCCTTTCGAACGTTTTCATCGAAAATCGCTTAGTAAAAGTCGTTTATTAAACACCCAACACTCATTTTCTACCATTAAAATCAAAATAAAATCATGTCATTCATGGGTAAATTTTTAAACACAAACCCTAGCTCAAAATAATGGTAGAAATAGCTAGAGCATGTTACCGGGATTTCAAAAATGTAAAGAACATTAAAAATGGGGCTCGGAATCACTTACTATTGAGCTTGGAAGCTTGGACAAACCCTAATCATGGCTGCCCTAGGTAAATTTGGCTGAAGCAAGAAGAAAGGGACACATTTGGGTTTTAAAATTTGTCTTTTAATGTATTTTTCCCTTAAATGACCAAAATACCCTTTTTGCCTTTCTTTGAAATTTTATCCATCTAAGGCTATTTTTGTCCAACAAGTTATAAAATGGTCTAATTACCATTTAAGGACCTCCCATTTAAAATTTCAAAACAATTTGATACCTCTAACATGTAGAACTCAACTTTTGCACTTTTTACAATTTAGTCCTTTTAACCAAATTGAGTGCCCAAACGTCGAAATTTTCGAACGAAATTTTCACGAAATCATTTTGTGAAATCTTATACCATAAAAATATAATAAAAATAAATTTTCTTAGGTCAGATTTGTGGTCCCGAAACCATTGTTCCGACTAGGCCCTAATTCGGGATGTTACAAAGGGTCTTGATAGTACCACTGCATTGTTTTCTGAAAAATGATCCCTCCAAGGCTTGTATATTGTCTTGGGAACCTCTGATCACCCACCAAACCACTTCAAAATGATTTTAAATTGATTCTATTGGAAAAAAAATAGATTTTTTGGAAGCTTTGAGGCATATTTTCGATTCGTAAAGGTGGAGATTTGAATCATAAAGTTATGGTTTTATATTCTACTCCATGAGGCCTTTACAATGGTATATCACATGCTTAAAACAGTTGAGTGATGAGTGAGAAATTGATGCTCAAAGTAAGCCACTTGTGAATAATGTTGAGGAACATGGAAAGCTTAGTCCCATATTGGTTAGATATCAAATGTGGAATATGTTTATATATGTGAACCAACTTGGTGGTTATTGAATAGCTAAACTAATGCTCTTTTTTACGCATAGGAGGGGTGAAAATCAAAACTCGTCGAGGTTTGGGGTGCACTTCCACGACTGGGCAACGCGAAATGTTTGGACCAGTTGAGCCTTCTAGGCCTGCGGATATTTTAGCCTAATATGTAATCTTATTTTTTTCTACAACAAAGCTCCTTTAATTCAAAGTTAATTTGGGTTTAATGACTCCTTAATTCATGGACACGTTATTGGCTCCATTATTCAAAATTTTCCAAATGTTCTTCATTTGAATTTTATTTAAAACCAAATAATCTGCAGGAAAAGATACACACTGAATTTCCAAAAATTTTGAGACATCTTTCCCTTCATATTTTTGAACTGTTTTTGGCAATAGACGAAGGCAAAGCTTCAGTTTGTTGATTATTGCAGACGTGCTACTACTATGCTCATCTTGTTGTTGTATCCTAGGAGACAGTCGACCAAAGTTTTCTCTAGCACCAAAGGAGTGGCCGAATCTTTCTTAAGGAAACTATGAAAACATGCCTCAACTACCAGTCCATTTTTCATGCCTACCTGTGAGTATAATATTTCGATCCAGTCTTTATTTCTATTTCTTTTCAGATTTCATATATATATATGTATGTATATCTTTTGTTCTCGTTCGATCTTGTAATTTAAATAAATATTTTACATTACTGTTTATTTCACTAACGTGTCTGCAACAGATTCTAAAGTCTTCAAACTATCTTAAAATTGATTTTATAATTTTATAAAAATGTTTTAAGGTAGAAGTTATTAGAAAACCTCTATCTTTCCTTAACTTAAGTGACCCCTTTTTTAATCTAAAAAGCTTCAAACACTCATTTTACGACGTGGACATGTTCTTTTAGGTTTTCAAGTATCTCAATGATTTATAATTATGTTTAAACTTTTTTTAAACATTCCCGTATGATGCAAACAAGTACTTTAATAATAGAAAGATTTTGGTCAAAATTTGAAATTATCCCGATAGCACTTATCATCTATATTGTACGTTAAAACGGATGAAAGTTGTTACAACCTTACTCCAATGTCCTAGTCATATTGTTGTTGTAACTACGGTTTGACTTCCTTGCGGACTACATTATATAGATGCCGATCCTGGTACTAGCGTCCATGGGATATAAACTATGACTATGATGGGTGCTATAAAGTTACTTTTACAGCACAGTATGTAGGGATCAAACCAAAGAGAAAGAAAAGGAAACGGTGCTATGAGACAACATTCTACATGATGTTATTGTTGGAAAATTTGGACATCACATATATAATAAGGATAATTACATATTATTATTTACTATCATGATAAGTTAGCCCAAATTAAAAGTGATCTAATTTGGTTAGAATTTTATTGGGATTTTAATTATTAAATAAAGTATGGGTCAAATATGTGTAGATACTCTTCTAATCAAATTCTAATTAATGATGGGCTAATTAGAATTTGATTAGAACTAATATGCTAAGGTTATAAATATTAGGGTTATGGTCCCCAAATTATACACAAGATATCTTTTCTAATATCTCATCATTAGGAAAGAGAGAGCAGATATTCTCTGAATTTCTTGTGTGCTAATTTGGAAGATCAAATCCCCAAGTTCCAGAAAGTTTCAAGGAATCCATGGATTCAGGTACACTTCCGCATCTAGTTTTGTTCTTGATTTATTCTTAATGTTTTGACATGACAGATACTGGTTTATTAAGTTATATTGTAGATTTATTTTATAAATTCTAACAAGTGGCATCTAAGCTTTGTCATGTTGAATTATTGAGAATGAATTGATTCTTTATTAATTTTGGATTGATTCGTTTTTCTTTTTAAATTTTATGGATTTTATATTTTAATTATATTATGTTGAATTTTTTAGATTCCTGATAAATTTTTAGGTTTTGATTCTTTAAGTAAAGTTTTATGATTTTATAAATATAATCTAGTTTAATATTTGCATATGCTATTCGAAAGATGAATGTTTATTTATTTATTTGATAAAAATTGATTTGTGAGATTTCTTTATCTTCTTTTCACACAATTATTTTATAATTTTTGGTTAAAGTCATTATTAAATTAAAATTACAGACTTACAACTTTTTTTTACAATTGATGAATTCCAATTGGGTTGTATAATTGGTTTTGAAAGTTAATTCACTTGATAATCGAATAAATGAATGTTGGTAAGATATATTTTTTCGCACTATTTATTTTAAATTTTCTGTTTGTAGTTGAACATATATGGAATCATCATCCTTTATCTTTATTTATGATGAATTATATTCACCATTGAATTCAATTCATATATATGAATGATTACTTTTGGTTTCTTTTATAATTATTTTATGTAAGTTTTAGTCTTTACGGAATCTGACTAAAATTAAAATATTTGGGATTATTTTTTTTAAATATGGTTGCTATGAATTTTCATAGGTAGTTGTCCATATAAAGACTTTTATATAATTTGGGATTCTTCTTATAATTTGTGGTTATGGATTTTTTAGTATTTGTGCGTATAAAGAAGTTTTATGATAATGTCTTTAGTTATAAATATAAATTTGAGTTACATGAAATATGTAAGGCAAGGCAGTATTATTTTTATATTTGTGTATATATCTTATATGCATATCAATGATTTTGAGGATTAATGCATGATTATATTTTGTGTGAACAGGTGTTTATAATCATTATTCAATAAGATATCTTTTATAGTTTAATTGGGGAAATTAAGTTTTGATGAACATCATTGAAGTTATTATTTTTTTTTTTTGGTTATGGTTATATATTCAATTTTATGGGTGCTTTGGTGCAAATTCATGTCAACTATATACATATTTAAATATTTTGGTTTTAAATTTGGCTATATAATCTTAGGTTTTGGCATCTTATGGTTCCAAATATTTGGTTAAATTATGATGATATGGTTTATTGTATGAATTGTGGGATATGCCAACTATTATGATTTTGTTTTTTGAGATTTATTAGCTTGAAAATATTTTTCAAGTATTTATGTGAATATCTGTTTAATCATAAATATAACTTTGATTTACATGGTAAATTTAGGGTAAGTTTTTCTATTTGATTATGAATACATGTATATGCGTGAATTGCTTTGGTGTTTTTATCCATGCCAAAATTATGAATACATGTGCTTGTTAATTATTTGGCTTTGAACCACTACATTATTTCTGTTTGGTTTTGATATATATGATTTTGGAACAAAAAAAATAGTCAAAAAAATTTAAGGTTTTCGGTTTTTTATTGCATTATTAAGACAATCTTATTTTGGATTATTTTAGAGTCTATAAAGTAATAAAAAATAGTTTTGACATTTGACTATTGGGGTAATTTAAATTTGAATATTGGTATGTTTATATATTTTTTAAAATAACTTATTTGAAGCAAAAATTCACCAAAGTGATTTTTTTGTATAAATTATTTTGTTTTAAAATATAAAGTTTATGTGTATGTAACTTAAGTTATGTTAATATTGATTGGCCCAAATGAAGGTTAATAATATTACATGTGCAACTATGGTGATAAACATGTGACAGTTATTCGGTTTTACATGTGAGTAATAAATTGGCCCAAGGGAAGATTTATTATTCGACATGTTCTTATTGTCAATGTTTGATTAGTCCACCAAGATATCATTTACAAGTTAATATTTTGTCTAAAGATGAAATATTAATGGAGTGTCCAATATCTTGATATGAGGTTTTCCTTTATTCAAATTATTTTAGTTTAAATTTAAAGTCTTATGTGAGGTTATTTTGATTTATTCAACTATTATTATATTCGCCAACATCACTGTATGTTGTTTTGGGATAAATATATATAAATATATATTATTATCTTTTAATTTGATTGAAAGATGAAATTAAGGTAAATATTTTGAAGCAAATAAATTCAGATTTGGGCTTTTAATTAAGGATGTCTAATATTTTAAATAAATTAGTTGAAACAAAATGCTGCCAAAGTGACATCTTTTGTGTAGATTAGTTTATTTGAAATATTAAGATGATTATATGTTTTTGTGATTCATGCGTTTATTAATTGACCCAAAGGTAAGTTAATATTTGGCAGAATTACAACGACATTTGTGGTGATAAATGTATGACAATTATAAGGTATTTTATGTGAGCAATAAGTTAGTCCAAAGATTAATTCATTGTTTGACATAGTTTATTGTTAATGTTTGATTGCTACAGCAAGAGTACCGCTTACTGTTAATATTACTGTCTAAAGACTTGATATTAATGTTGTGTTTGGTATCTTGAGATGGGATTAGTCATTATCCTGAATTTATTGTTTATTTATGAATATTGATGTGAGCTTTTTACTTATTTTTTTGTTCTATATTCAGCTAATTCATATTCTACTGCCACAATATCTGCTAATATAAATTCTATACCCATGCTTAATGGGACTAATTTCAATGAATGGAAAAGGCACTTACTTATAGTGCTTGGCTATATGGACATAGACCTTGCACTAAGGGAAGAACAACCTGCACCTCTCACTGCAGAAAGCACCCTCTATGTTATAAGGGATTTTGAGAGGTGGAATCGTTCAAATTGCATAAGTCTAATGATTGTGAAGCACAACATTTTAGAAGGCTTTAAGGGCATAGAATCTGAAAAGATTACTCAAGCCAAGGTTTCCTTGACGAAATTAAGAAACATTTGGCTAAAAATGATAAAGTTAAAATGACATCATTTCTAACTTCTTTGATGTCTATAAAGTATAAGGGTCAAGGAAATGTTGAGCGATCTAAGGGCTATGAATTTTATGATCCCATAATTAGGAATATTTTTGAGACGAGAATTGCAACATTCTTTTAGGATGTTGAGTTTGGAGGGAGAAATAAGGTTAGAGACATTGTTTTTAAGGAGGAATTGAATTTTAACTCAGTTCCTACTATCACTTTTGATGATGTTTAGGTTCTCATACCTATCATTGATTAAGAAGTGAATCCAGAACCTCAATAAGACAATGTTAAACAACTCCCTATTCAAGATGAGGTAATTGTTCCAAAAGAACAAACTCAACAACTTCAAGAATGAATGTTATTAAAAATGCCCACTAGGGAAAGGGTTATAATGACTTTAGTGGAATATTTTGATATTAAGCTACATCATATGAATATTAAGTTAATGGTTTCTCAATGATAACATTGATCATACATTTATATGGTGCAATTAAAAAAACTTTGTGTCTGATGATACAAAGATAATGATTTGCAGATTAAAGAACTTCATCTATAGGCTCAAGTAGACTTCTCGTCAATAATATTACAAAATTTACCAAATGATTATCTCATTCGATTTAGAGATGAATTTTGTTGATAACTGTATATACCATAAGTTTAGTGGGAGTAAGGTTCTATATTTGGTTTTATATGTTAATAACATACTGCTTGTTAATAATAAGTATAGCCTCAATCAGTGCCCTAAGAATGATTTTGATATTACAAAAATCATAAGATTTTTTACATTTTAGCAATGGAAAATCTAATGTACATTCAGGTTTGTATACATTGGAATATTGTGTATATTACTGGGGTGTTAGGCAGATATTTTAAGCAACCCTGGTTTCGACCATTAGATAGCATCCAAAAAGGTTATAAGGTATTTTTAGAGAACAAAAGATTACAGGCTCACATATCGGAGATCTAATTTGTTAGAGATCGTCAGGTATATAAACTCTGATTTTGATGGAATATGGATACAAGATTTTGTCACTAAGCTGCAAATTATGAAAACAAATTGCAGTCTTTTATTCCAATAGCAACAGGAGCACGTTAAAGTTAAAACACATAGACTTTAAATTCCTAGTTGTTAAAGTAAAAGTTCAGAGTGGTTAGGTACTTATAAAGCATATTAGGAAAAACTCCATGATTGCGGATCCGCTTACTAATGAACTACACCTAAGGTTTTATAAGAGCACATTGCTCATATGGGTGTAATGTCATTTAAAGGATATTTGGTTTTAGTAGGAGTTTGTATTTTTAAATGCTTTTATGTTATAGATACATTTTCAGTTATTTCAATTTAAAAATAATAAGTTTATTTTCTGCAGAAATAAAGTTTATTTGGTTTATCCACACTCTGATTTTGGTAAGGTTTGATCTCACTAAGGAGGACCAGTTGGAAGTAGACATGTTTAGATCATACTGCATGTAATTTCCATACTACACATCCATACTTGATCTATGTCATTTGGTTGTGTTAATAAACGTGATCATGGATGGATTTAGTTACGATATATGTAACGAAAGTCACCTTGGTTCTATGTTAACATAATTAATGGACGAGATTGTTCGGAATACCTTTTGGATATGATAGTAAAATTTTGAGCTCATAAGGTTATATAATGGCATGTAATTATAAAGTAATTAGTATATATATGAGGTCCAAGTGGGAGATTGTTGGAAAATTTAGACATCACATGTATAATAAGGATAATTACGTGTTATTATTTACTATAATGATAAGTTAACCCAAATTAAAAGTGATCTAATTTGGTTAGAATTTTATTGAGATTTTAATTATTAAATAAAGTATGGGTCAAATATGTGTAGATACTCTTCTAATAAAATTCTAATTAATGATGGGCTAATTAGAATTTGATTAGAACTAATATGCTAAGGTTATAAATATTAGGGTTATGGTTCCCAAATTATACACAAGATATCTTTTATAATATCTCATCATTAGGAAAGAGAGAGCAGATATTCTCTGAATTTCTTGTGTGCTAATTTGGAAGATCAAATCCCCAAGTTCTAGAAAGTTTCAAGGAACCCATGGATTCAGGTACGCTTCCGCATCTAGTTTTGTTCTTGATTTATTCTTAATGTTTTGACATGATAAATCTTGATTTATTAAGTTATATTATAGATTTATTTTATAAATTCTACAAGTTATACGATTTAAGAGTAAAGCATGGCAGAAGCTTCAAAGACAATTAACAATCGAAGAGTTGGAATCACCCATACAACTTGTCATTTATGCTTTGTTTATTCAAAACAAAAGAATTCACCCATATTTGATTTCATATTCACTTTCTCCTCAAACTACATCCTTTTATTTTATTTTTAATGTTAAAGAATAAATATGAAAGTGAGCATTAAGCGGAGTGGTGGAATTATTTAAGACCCAAATGCCCAAACTGCAAAACTCTTCCTAAACATAACATAACTCAAGTTTGTCAAACAAAAACCTCTTTGGAGAAAAACACAATGTCATTGTTACCCTTCTTTCACATCTACAAGCAACTTCTACTCCAGACCTTGCTCTCTCTATCACTTGCTCAAATCCTCACTTTCTTTAAAATAACTATTTTCTTTCTCACTGGTCTCCACACTTACGTCCACCTTGGAAAAGCAGGCAGCGCCAACAATGCTTTCTCTGGTCTTAGAGCTCGCTACTCGTAGACCTTCCTCTGATTCAGGTTCTCAACTTGATGATCACCATTATTTGTCATCAATACCCAATGGGGATCTCAAAAAGAGGAACAAATGTAAAGTCAAGTTCGAGTTCGATGAGAACAATGCCCAGATCTTTAGGCTGAAACTCGAAGACGGTCATCTTCAAACAAGGCTCTTTTTCAATGAGTATCGAAATTCTTTCGTTTTCTCCTTTCTGGGCATTTCATGTTTGTGTCTTTCAAAGTGTTTAGGTGACTCTGAGCCGGGTTCTAGGGTTCTCATAAATGGGAACTTAATACCGGTTATTTTTGGATTTATTGGCTTAACCAAAGCGTTTTTGGCACTTGCAAAGATATCGTTTGAGAACTCTTCTTCTAAGAGATCGGAGAAGCAATTTAGTAATGGCGTTTTGGGGTTTCTTGTAGGGATTATGTTTTGTTCTGGAATTGGACCACCTGTTTTCGATTTCCATTTCGATTCAGTTGAAGGGTCTTGGAGGATTCTTCTTGCTGTTTTGATGGGATTCCTTGCTAGTTTTTTGTATATGCCTGCCGGCAGGAATGCACGGTCCTTTTGGCTTGGAACTGATCAGCTTAGGTGGAATTTGTCCATAATTTCTTGCGGATGGTTTGCTAGAACGATTTTATATGCCAATTATATGTTAACTTTGTTCACAGCTTTACTTTGGATTAATTCATTAGCTGAAATCCTTGTTAACAAGAATAGTCACAATGGTGGGGTTGCTGACAAATTGGTGGGAAATGTGGGTTTCTCAAAATTGGATTTTACGAAGCTTAGGATTTTGTGCTTAGGATTTTGTGCTTATTGCTTTCTGGAGTTTTACAAGTTGTGGCTTCACGTTCAAACCTGCAGATGTTTTTGAATGAAGCAGTTTTGTCTTGGTATCAAAGGTTACATGCCAGTAAGGTCTCAGATTTGGATTTTAGCCGTGCAAAAATTTTCTTGCACAACCACTACTTATGCCTTGCAGTTTTGCAATTCTTAGCTCCACCGGTATTGGTACTTGTTTTTCTTGGATTATCTCAGGTTGACACTAACTCATTTGACAAATACAACTTGGTTTGTGGTTCATTGCCTTGTTCTGCTTTTATTAAAGAAGCATCCTTATTTATGGCTTGGTGGATCATATTTGTGTGGGTGGTTATTACATCAGCTAGTCTGGTTTTTTATTGCCATGCTACTGTGTATATTTTCTGATAACTTGGTTTGTTTTGCATTAGCCTTTAGAATTTGGCCCTTGTCTTGGATTTTTTGCTTATTTTGGATAGAGATTGTTTTGCTTGAACCAGATTATTACAGATGTTTTAATACTTGGGGCAAGAAAACTGTTTTTGGATGTTGTTTCATTTTGGTTTATTTCATTTACCACTCCTATATTCTTCCCTGTTTAAGGATGCAGTTGGAACTCCTTAGAAGTGTTCAAGTGTAGGATGATGTGAACTATAGTTGAAGCTTTTTCGGTTTCATATCTATCACTAGTAAGAGACGCATAAACGGCTGCAGGATGCATATCTGGATTTCTGAGCAACTGAGCTACTACCAGGTGATATATTTGTTATCATTGCTCCATATAAAAAACTGTCGTTATAAACCAAGCAATATAATTTCCCAGCACACTTATCATCAATGTTTTCCCTCTATACTATCATGTGGAGTGTAAGGACTGTGTATTGCATTATGATATCTTGACCTGCATTTTGGTCTCATAAGGTACATAATGTTTTCCCATTACATGCTACAAAACTGTCATCCTATCATTAAGCTGCCATGTGAAAACATGCTATAATTGATATAAGTTTTTTTACTATCATTTAAGTTGTATGATTTTGGATGAACAGTTTTAGATTATATAGGGATATTAAAGTGTCTGTTCCTCATTATCTGTCCTCGACTTTTGGAGTACCTTTACATGTTCGTATTTATAGTTTTGAAGTCAAAAGCTATACAATTGTTTGCAGTGGCTTCTTTAGTTTGATTGACAGACTACTTTTATCATTATCGAGAGGTGTATTCTGCTTGTCTTGTATATATGTAGGAAAAGGAATTTGTTGCCACGACCTGTGAGGAGAAACAGAGACCTTTACCTTATTCTCTGCCTCCCTTAAAAGTTGGGTTATTGCTACCTTAGCTTAGTGTTCATGTTTCCGGTCTAAGCTGAATGATGAGCTCTTTAGATGTTCATTCTGTTCTGAATTTGAAAGCTGATGATTAGGTAGTTCGATGTGTGATAGATGAGCTTCAAAGGGCAGTCATAATGTATACATTTTAAGATCTTTGAACTCAATGTTAAATCACAATACTTAAGAACTGTCTGTAAGTCATTTTGATGGAAAAGATTTGCAGATAGTACAAAGTGTCGGTGATTTTAAGTTTCTTTCAGACCCTGGATTTAGCCGATAATCTGACCATCTATTACTAGTGTCTGTCCTTAGGAACCTTTTGCGCGGTTAGCATTAGAAAATTTATTGTTATTCCTCAGAGTTAAATGCAACTAGATAGAAAAAAAAACACAAAAATTAATTTCCATCAATATTTAATCTATTCTATCCAGATTTTTCATTTTCTTTTCAAGTCTTCGTATGCCACATATCTTTAAATAATTTTAGAATATTTGTACCGTATAAGATAGCATGTGTTTTCTTAAAGATTTATGGAATCTCGAGATTTGTGTTCTTCTTTCTTAAGTTATAAAATTTGATCTTTTTCCTAACTTAGAAGACCTGATTCATCAAAATAATTTTAGTAATGGATTAGCCCATTCTATGTTATCTTTTTCTCTTATTATTATAATTTTTTTTTACTAAGAAAAAAGAATCACTAGTCATGCCTCAGACAACCTATAAAGAAATCGTTTTGTACTGAATAGAATATTTGGAATCATTTTCGGGGAGCGAAAAGAAAATTGAAGATATGTTCATTTTTTATCCTAATGTATAAAAATTAATCATTTCAAATTAGAAAGATGAGAGGTGAGAAAATGATGAAAATGTGTATGTTTATTCAAAATTATATTTTTTTAAATGTTTTTTTTTCAACTCTATCAAGTAATGGATAGAAAAGAAAATTTTATTTTTTTCATCTTTTACCAAGCAAACTTATGGAAAAAAATTATGTTCATTTTCTTTAATTTTCCATCCTTCAAATTTTCTTTTTTTTTTTATTTTCTTTTCACTCTACCGAGCTATAAATGGATTCATTGTCCTAAAAATCGGTTTATCAGCAATGATTAATTTATAAATTTTCTTTTATATACACGTTTTATATTTAACTTAGGTCTTCATTACATATATACTAAATATATATGAAATCTGATAGTGCAAGGCTACGCAATCTTTCTTTTTTTCTTTCTTTTCTCCATTTTTCATCTTTCCTACCGAGCACATCTATGGAAAAAGAAAATCTATATTTTTCATTTTTCTATTTTTCTATCCTTAGAATTTTTCATCTTTCCATATGATAGGGAAGATGGAAAAATGGAAAGAAGATTATATTTTTTTTAAGCATTGCTCGGTAAAGTTGAAAAATGAAAGGAAAGAAAATAAAATATTCAAAAATTGCATAATTTTAAATTTAACATACACCTCTCACATTCTCTCTTATCATTCTAATTTGGGGGATTGATTTTTTTGCATGAGGGTGTGAAAAATGGTCATCTCTCCTATTTTTTTTCCTCTTCTCAACCAAGCAGTGTCAAAATTTATTTTATTTCCACTTCTCCACCCTCAAAGTGTACAAGAATTTCAACTTTCCTAAAACAACAAAAATTTAAATAGGTATTATATATGCTCTAACATAATTCCAATTAACATGATAAGTTTGTTGAATTGTGCATAATGAAATTGAAATTATGTTTTAGGAACACAAATTCGACAATCTTAAATTCATTAACGATGGTTGATGTATATATTTTAGTATATATTTTAGTAATAAAAGCAATTGTTTTTGTATATAGTGGAGATTATAGTTGCAGCAACTGCGTTAATATTCATATTCAATACTATAAAAAATATACAAATGTATAATACCTTATATAATGCAATTCACCACTCTAATGATTCCTAATATCTACATCTCAACCATTCATTTCTGGGACACTCGTATATGCTATATTTCCGCTTTTCAAGTTATGTATTCATGTTGTGTATATATATATATATTTGCAACTTTGTCTATATTTTGTTGACCATGAAGAAGTTTTTGTCACCACAGCAATACAATACCGTCTTACTTGATATTAGTTATTTATAAATAACATGCTTGCTATTTGTACATATCTATACTACTATATATAAAAAAAGCCCTACGCTCTTCTTTCTTTTTACATTATTAATAATAATGGTTAATTTTTAATGTTGGTCCCATTATTTTCTCTAGTGTATAAAAATGGCCAAACACCAATTTTAGTCACTATAATATGCTCAAATTTGAATTATAATTTTTTATATTTCATTTTTCAACATAATTTAGCACCTCAATCTTTATAATGCCATTAATTAGCATAAATATCTTATTTTAATTAAAATGTAACATGAATTTTAAAAATTGATAACATCATTAAAATACTTTGTTAAATTTAAATTCATTACAATGCTAATTTTCTCACATGATTATCGAATGTGTGTTTTTTAATTAAAGTTTGGAATGTCACACCAATAAATTTAATAAAAGAATTTTAATAATATTAACAATTGAATTTAAATTTTTAAATTCAAAAAATAGAGAAACTAAATAATTAAAAATAAAATATGGTGACCAAATTTTAAATATATAGAGAATAGAAACTTGGACCATATTGTAATCTTTAAATTTTAACTATGCTGAACGTGAAGCATGAGTTGAAAATCAATACTGATTGTAAATTAAAAATTATCATGATTTATGTTTGAAACATTATCTGTCTATGTATATTTATAATTGGTAATAAAAGTAAATACATGAACATATGCTAGATGTTTGGGTTTAGCGCTGAGTAGAGGGTTTTTTTTTTTTTTGTTAAGGGTTAAAAATAAATCCTCAGTAAAAATTTAAAATTACTTTGTGTACTCAATTAAATTTTCAATGGTATTGTGTTGACATAACTGACGCAAACCACTATAAGTTGCCACGTGATAATATGTTGATGTGACATGTCACATTAATAAAAAAGTGATTTTTTTAAAAAATAAAATAAAATTTCTAAATAATTAAAATGTGTGCATATAGAATAAATCATTTTGGATAAGTACAAAATTAATAAATAAATTATTAATATTTATTTTAAATGTGTATAAATTCAAAAAATTAATTTATTATTTATTCTTGTGTATATATAAGTGCTTTTAATTCAATTTTTATTTTTATGGGAAATAATTATATATATTTGTGTAAGAAACTAAAAATTTGTACTTGAAATAGATTTATAAAATTTTAAAACATCGTAGCTAAAATTTTTAAGCTAAAGCAGAAAAAACTAATATATATATATAAACAATAGGATTCGTAAGAAAAAGAAATGTTATCTTAAGTCTGCTACTCTAGCATGTCTTTGTTGGCTCTCTCTGGCAGGTTTTAGTTTTTTTTTTTTTAAGTCTTTGTTTTGTTTTGACAACGGGTATTGCCCAATTTTCTTTCTTTATTTCCATTGGCCAATTAAAACATACGATCAAGTTTTGTTTTCAATTATGGAATCAGAATTCGCTGGATTAATGATTAATGAGGAGGAAGATGAAATCCTACAAATACAAGTCAAGCCAAATACAGAAAGGGAGGTGGGGGCTTTTCAATTAGTGGGATGCTTTCTAACAGCCAACATCATTCATTTTCCAGCAATGAAAAGCACCATGACAAATTTATGGCATCCTGTTCAAGGTGTTCAAATTCGAGATCTTGAGGAGAAAAGGTACTTGTTTCAATTTTTGCATGTCATGGATATGGATAGGGTTTTAAAGGGATCTCCATGGACCTTCAATAATAATTTATTGGTGTTATACAAGCTGCAATGGGCGGAGAATCCATTAAAACCCCCTTTAATCTTTACACCTTTTTGGGTACAGATCCATGATATTCCTATTGGTTTTTTCTCTGAAAATCTGGCATTGCGACTGGGTAATTTTATAGGGAATTTTATGGAGTATGATGACTCTAATCTGGGGAAAGAAAATCGAAACTACATGAGGATAAGAGTCCAAATTGATATACGATGACCTTTGAAAAGAAAGAAATAGCTTATGTTTTATGAAAAATGCTCATACGTCCGATTTAAATATGAAAAACTGTCACTTTTCTATTTTTATTGTGGTCGTTTAAGCCATGGTGATTCTTTTTGTAAAGCAAAAATGGCACTAGGAGTGGAAATTGCTGAAATAGGGTGGGATTTATCATTGTGAGCTCAATCTTGAAGAGCTCTAGCAATGAATAGCGTTTGGTTACATGAGGAAAGAGAGGGAGAATGGGGTGGAAATCGAGTGGGAAGTCAAATTTTAGGGAATAAATTGGGGGTTCTTGGAAAAAACACAGGAAATAGGAATAATATATATCCAATATTAGGAATAAATTTGGAAGGGAGATTGCCTACTTCACGTCAAGGAGGTGATAACTCATGTGCAGAATATTTCCATACTACAATAGAACATGATCTAGAAAATGGTGTGTTAATTGGAAATGAAGGTAAAAAGAGGTCTAGAGGGGAGATTGAAGATTTAACAGCCAGGGAAGAGGTCAACACTGTAGTGGTAAGGAATTGGAGAATGGTGGAAACTAATCATTTATCATCGGCGACTATCAAGAGGCAAGCCGACCGGGTGCAATGAAAATATTAAGCTGGAATGTCCATGGTTTGAGGAGCCCACAGACAGTTCGAAGACTTCGCCATTCGCTGAAGTTGTATAATCCCCAAATGATCTTTTTTATGGAGACAAAAATCAGTAGGAGTCAAATGGAAAGAGTTCAAAGAAGCTGTGGTTTTCTGAATGGCATTGATGTAGAATCAATTGGTTCTAGATGTGGGTTATGCTTGGCTTGGAACGGCGATACTAATGTTATGCTTCAATTTTTTTTGAAAAGGCATATTGATGTAGTAGTAGAAGACGTGGATGAAGGTAACAAATGGAGACTTACTGGGTTTTATGGATCTCCTTATCAACAAGATAGAGATGAAACATGAAATCTTTTAAGGCAATTACGTAATGTTGGGGAACTTCCATGGATGGTATGTGGGGACTTTAATGAAATTCTGTATGGTTTTGAAAAAAAGGGGTAGTTTAATTCGTAAAGAGGGGAGAATGGAAACTTTTCGAAAGGTGTTAAAAGATTGCAATTTAGTGGATGTAGGTTTTTCTGGGAACTGGTTCCTGTGGGAGAGGGGTAATTTACTAGAAACAAATATCCAAGAACGTTTAGATAGGGGTGTGGCTACTGATGAATGGTTATCTCTTTTTCCTGAATCTCAAATTCAGCATCTTTCTCATTCTTTTTCAGACCGTTGCCCACTGCTTATTACTACAAAACGTAAAGATAAGAGGCGAATTGATAGAAGTCTCAAATTCGAAGCATGGTGGGTTATGGAGGAATCATTTTTTAAAAAGGTTAGAAATATTTGGGAAAATTCCACAAGAGATTTATTGAGTAAGCTGGAAAGTGTTAAAAGAGGGTTGCAGAGATGGGCTGATGAAATTCGATATAGTAGAAAAGAGAATAAGGAGGTGTTAACTTCTAAGTTGAAAAAATTGCTGGAAGATGAGAGAAGTGATGAAATTTTAGCAGAACTCATTGATACAAAAATTGAACTTAATTTTGAGATTGAAAAAGATGAGCGATACTGGGAACAAAGAACGCGAGTTAATTGGCTGAAATTATGAGACAGAAATACTACTTTTTTTCATAAATAGGTGACATAGAGACGGAGGAATTTTATTCATAAAATGTAATCTGAAGATGGTAGGGAAACAGATGGACTTGAGAAAATGGAAGTGATAGCTAGATCGTATTTTCAACATTTGTTTTCTGCTGGAAGAAGGGGAAACTATAACCACATTTTGTCGGGTATTGATCGTTACATGTTTTATGAAGACAATTCAAAACTAAAGGCAAGCTACATGAAGGAGGAGATCTGAGAGGCATTAAAAGAATTGGGTCCTACAAAAGCACCAAGAAAGGATGGATTCTATCAAAAGTGTTGGTCAATTATTGGGGAAGATGTTACATCCTTTTGCCTTAATCTACTGAACGAAGGTACGGATCTAAGTGCAATCAATAAGACTAATATTGTGTTAATTTCGAAAGCTCCAAATCCTTTGAATATTACTCAACTCAGACCTATTAGTTTGTGCAATGTGCTCTATAAATTGATGGCTAAAGTCATTGCTAATCGCCTCTGAATTGTAATGGATAAATGTATTGATTCGACACAAAGTGCTTTTGTGCCTAGGAGATTGATTTTTTATCATGCTTTATTGGCCTATGAACTTCTTCATACTTTAAAGCACAAAAGGGTGGGGGAAAAAATGGTTTATGGCAGTGAAGTTGGATATGAGTAAAGCGTATGATAGGGTTGAATTGAATTTTATGGAAGGAATAATGAATAAAATATGATTTGACTTAGACTGGGTTGATTCATTAATGAAATGTGTAACTACAGTATCATGCTCGGTGGTCTTTAATGGTTATACCAGACAAAATTTTATCCCTTCTAGAGGTCTAAGACAGGGGGATCCTTTGAACTCCTTTTTATTTTTATTTTTATTTTGTGGTGAAGGCCTATCTAGTCTAATGAGGGCAGCAATGAAAGAAAAAGTAGCTAGAGGAGTCAAGGCAAGTAGAAGTGGACCGCAAGTTTCACATCTGTTATTTGCGGACAATTGCATTCTGTTTGGGAAGGCCATTGAAAGAGAAGCAACTTTATTGAAGCATATTCTACATGAATATGAAATTTGTTCGGGTTAAAGTGTTAACTATACTAAATCTACTAATTTTTTCAACTTTAATACGCAAGAAGGGGATAAAAGAACAATAACCAGAGTGCTTGGAGTACGTAGTTCAAACGATCCAGAATGGTATTTGAGACTACCTAATCTAGTGGAAGGAATGAAGAAAGCGTATTTTCAAAGCTTGAAGGATATATTACAGCTACGAATAGATAATAGGAGTATAAAACATCTTTCTCAAGGAGGAAAGGAGGTATTTATTAAGGCTATTCTTCAATCCATCCCAACATACTCAATGGCTTGTTTTTTATTTCCTAAGTCCCTTTGTACTAAATTGGAAGGTTTAATAGCAAAATTCTGGTGGCAAAAAAATCGAGGTAAGAAGGGTATTCATTAGTTAGCCTGGAAGGATATCTATTATTTTAAAGAAGATGGAGGTCTTGGTTTTTGAAAACTTGATAAATTCAACATCACATTATTAGCTAAATAGGGTTAGCGTCTAATTAATTATCTAAATTCCTTGTTAGCATGAGTTTTGAAAGCTAAATATTATCCGTCTTCTAATTTTTTAAATGCCCAATTAGGAAACCTACCTTCACTTACCTGGAAGAGTGTTTGGTCAGCTAAAGGACTTCTGGAGAAAGGCTTATGCTGGAAGGTTGGTAAAGGGATCACATTTCTGTTTGGTCAAATATCTGGATTTCAGGTAACGAAGAAGACAAGTTGCAGAATCATAAAAGAAATGAAAACATTGAGTTAGTATCGGACTTGATTGATGAAGAAAGTAGAACATGAAAATCAGATCTACTTGTTAATACCTTCAATGTAGATATTGCAAAAAAAAAATTACGCAAATCCCTTTGGCGAGGTCAGTGCACGATGATTTCCAAGTATGGGAGGAGAACCATCCGACAATTCCTCTGTTAGAAGCACCTACAAACTATTATAGAAGACTACTCTGGTTCCTAGTAATAATATTATACAGGCCGAAAATAAAGATTTCTACAGAAAATTATGGAATTTACACATTCCCTCAAAAATTAAAATTACAGTTTGGAAAATCTCTTGGAACTACATTCATACTTTTGCTAATCTCAAGCTTAAAAGAGTGGTTGTTGAAGCTCGGTGCCTCAGGTGTTGACAAAACAAAGAAGACAACAACCACGTTTTCCGACAGTGTCCTACAACGGAAGAAGTATGGAGGCATTTAAAATTCTCCTGTGTACTTAATAATAACGTTCAATGTGTATGGGAATGGCTCACCTAGGTTTTTAACCAGGGGACAAGTGAACAGTGCCGTCTCTTTTGCTATGGACTCTGGCTTATCTAGACAAGTAGAAACCAGTTTGTAACAGCCTAATTTTCAGTGGTGTCGGAACAGTGATTCGAGATCACTAATTTCGACAAATGAGTAGGAAATATTATTAATTTAGTGAGTATAAGTTAAATGTGAAGTTAGGAAAAATTTTGAAATAGTGAAATGTACTAAAAATATATATATTAAAATAATTAAAATTAAAACGAGGTATCGAGACCTCGAGAATTTTAAATCGAGCCATAAATATTTTTATAAATATTTATGGAGTGTTAATAAGTTAGTATTAAAGTTTCGTCAAGAAATTTTAAAGTACTGATAGGTAATTGAACAAAAAGGACTAAATTGTATCAAATGCAAAATTGTGGGAAATGATTAAATAGCTTAAATGATAAAAGAAAGAGGGTTTAAAAGGCAAATAGACCCAAGGTTTATTTGGGCTGGACGACAAGAGCATGAAATCACCAAGAAAATAAGGGGAATTAAGGGCAAAATTGGAAAATTGCAAATTTTACTTAATAAAGCTAGGACTAAAGTGGAATTATCTAGATTTCTCTTTATTTTTCTACATTCTCATCAGCAAAAACACCATGGAAGAGTTCCCTTAAGCTGGTTTTTCATATTTTTACTGCAAGTAAGTTCAATTCTTGATTATTTCTTGAAATTTTTGTGTTTTTGTGACTTTTACAACTAGGTCCATTTGTTGAATTCATTAGTTCTTGATTCTATGAAAGAAATTGAAAGTTTCTATGAATATGTGCTGGAAGTATATGATGATTTGACATAGAATTAGAGCTTTAAATTGTTTATATGCTGATTTTATTGAAAGAATTGAATAGAAAGTGAATATTTGGGACCTAAATTGTAAAAGAGTTTGAAGTTAGAGTTTTTTGTAGAAATTCTGAATTTCAATAGTTATGAAATAACATATAATGTCTAGGAAAAGTATTAATTGAGAAAATTAGTTTAATTGAGGGGTTAATTAAGTAAGAACTGAATTGTATGAACTATGAAATTTGGGGCAAAATGAAAATCAACATTTTGCACTAAAACAGTTTTGGACAGCAGCAATAGTCTAACTTTGAAAAATCTCCAAAAATTTTAGAAAACTAATTAGAGGATGAATAAAATATTAAATTAAAGCTTATTGAGTCTAGATTCTTATAGAAGAAATGGTGTAAGTAATGGAATTGTAAATCATGAGATATAATAAGTTTTGTGAGACAATGTCAGAATGATTTCGGGTTCCCCTATTCTCAATTTGGAAAATCATAAAAAATTTGAGAAAAATAATTAAGGGATTAAATTTATATATTTAAAATTCTTAAATAGTCTATTTTCAATAGAAATAAGCGGGAACATCATCCGAATCTCGTACGATGAGATAATTAATTCTTAGTGAAGAAGGGTCGGAACTGTCAGACAGCAGAACAGGGACAACTTTAAAGAATAAAATGTACTTATTGGCTAAACCAAAAATTATGAAAATTTTATGGTAATAAGATAACTAAGTCTAGTTTCAGGGAAAATTAGCGGATCTTAATTTCGAGTTCTGTAGCTTAAGATATAAATAATTTAGTGACTATGACGCAAATGGACAGTTTTGAATATACATAAGTAAATAGTGAAATTATTGATAATGTTACTTGTTACATGTTATATAAATTAAGGATGTGGAATGGAGAGGAGGAGGAGGAAAATATGTATGAATATTCAGCTAGCATGGCGAATTTGTATGTTTTAGGCTCATGGACTAAATTGAATAAAAGTAAAATTTTATGGGCAATTTTGTAATAAAAAAATGTTAGAAATGACCAATTTGCATGAAATGGATTATTTTATTATTTAAATTACAAAATTGAATGAAATTATTAATTTAGCTCAAGATCAGGGAAAACATGTTTTAAGGATTAAATTGAAAAGTGTTAAAATTATGAAAAATTCTGACATTTTGTAGAATTCATAGGTTGTTATCAATTTGTGTGAGAATAACGGCTGGAAATAAGGATTAAATTGCAATAATTTTATTTTATTTTAACCTAAGGATGAAATCGTCATTAATTAAAAATTTAGGGTAAAATGATAATTTTGTTTAGAGCATTAGTTGAATGTATTATAACATGAAATAAATAAAAACGACGATCAAATTTCTTTATAAAGATCCGGATGACTTGAATACGAGACTTGAACGTGGAAAAGAAAAGATATCGGATTAATGAAATATCTGATAAATGAATCGGTAACTCCGGTAATGCTCCGTAACTCTATTCCGGTGACAGATTCGGGTTAGGGGCGTTATATTTATTGGTATCAGAGCTAAGGTTTAGTCGGTTCTCGGACCGAACGTAGCATATGTGAAGTCTAGAAATACATGCCATTATATAACTTGTGATAAGATAATTTAATATCTTCCAGCTCTGATAAGATTTATTTTACTTAAAGATAGAGATACTTTCCCAACCGAGTTAATTACGATAATGTTGAAAGCGATACTCAAATATATGAGCAAAAGTAGATTATGATGAGTCGGAACTCATAAAGGTATGAATAAATGTTATATTTAAATTTATGCGTATAGTAAGTAAAATTTTAAGGTAAGTATCAATATTGAATTAAATTTGTATGGATATATGTGATTGATGTGGAAATGGAATTTTGGATATATGTTATATTTGAAAATTTTATTGATTGGGAATGTGATGAAATTGATATGAATATGTGATTAATTGAAATATGTATTGATTGGAAACTGGAAAGTGAATTGAATACCCTATTAACTGTACCGGACTGAGTCGGATATAGTTGGCATGCCATAGGATTTTGAGAAGGGATTTGGAGATGAGATTTGGATATGCTGATGTTTATATCCTTCAGATTTATCTGAAGAGGCACTTTGTGCTATTTAGTTTATGGTTGTTCATTTGACAAAGAAAGATCTGTATGATCATTTCAGTAGGTACAGAGTTTTCATTTGACAGATCAGCTGAGTATATGTATCTCTGAGAGGGTAATTTAGAATTTTGACAGTATGTTCCAACATTGTGTTCTAGAGTTCAAAGGTGAATTGAAAAAGATATTCGAGGTTAAATCAAATTGTGATTCTGAGAAGTTAGTAAAGGTGTTTTATGAGTGTTGAAAGCAACTTCTTCTGGTAAGATTTTCGGAGACGAAAATTCCTAAAGGGGGGGAGAGTTGTAACAGCCTAATTTTCAGTTGTGTCGGAACAGTGATTCGAGATCACTAAATCTGACAAATGAGTAGGAAATATTATTAATTTAGTGAGTATAAGTTAAATGTGAAGTTAGGAAAAATTTTGAAATAGTGAAATGTACTAAAAAAATATATATATTAAAATAATTAAAATTGAAAACAAGGTATCGAGACCTCGAGAATTTTAAATCGAGCCATAAATATTTTTATAAATATTTATGGAGTGTTAATAAGTTAGTATTAAAGTTTCGTCAAGAAATTTTAAAGTACTGATAGGTAATTGAACAAAAAGGACTAAATTGTATCAAATGCAAAATTGTGGGAAATGATTAAATAGCTTAAATGATAAAAGAAAGAGGGTTTAAAAGGCAAATAGACCCAAGGTCTATTTGGGCTGGACGGCAAGAGCATGAAATCACCAAGAAAATAAGGGGAATTAAGGGCAAAATTGGAAAATTGCAAATTTTACTTAATAAAGCTAGGACTAAAGTGAAATTATCTAGATTTCTCTTTATTTTTCTGCATTCTCATCAGCAAAAACACCATGGAAGAGTTACCTTAAGCTGGTTTTTCATATTTTTACTGCAAGTAAGTTCAATTCTTGATTATTTCTTGAAATTTTTGTGTTTTTGTGACTTTTACAACTAGGTCCATTTGTTGAATTCATTAGTTCTTGATTCTATGAAAGAAATTGAAAGTTTCTATGAATATGTGCTGGAAGTATATGATGATTTGACATAGAATTAGAGCTTTAAATTGTTTATATGCTGATTTTATTGAAAGAATTGAATAGAAAGTGAATGTTTGGGACCTAAATTGTAAAAGAGTTTGAAGTTAGAGTTTTATGTAGAAATTCTGAATTTCAATAGTTATGAAATAACTTATAATGTCTAGGAAAAGTATTAATTGAGAAAATTTGTTTAATTGAGGGGTTAATTAAGTAAGGACTGAATTGTATGAACTGTGAAATTTGGGGCAAAATGAAAATCAACATTTTGCACTAAAACAGTTTTGGACAGCAGCAATAGTCTAACTTTGAAAAATCTCCAAAAATTTTAGAAATCTAATTAGAGGATGAATAAAATATAAAATTAAAGCTTATTGAGTCTAGTTTCTTATAGAAGAAATGGTGTAAGCAATGGAATTGTAAATCATGAGATATAATAAGTTTTGTGAGACAATGTCAGAATAATTTCGGGTTCCCCTGTTCTCAATTTGGAAAATCATAAAAAAATTGGATAAAAATAATTAAGGGATTAAATTTATATATTTAAAATCCTTAAAGAGTCTATTTTCAATAGAAATAAGCGAGAACATCATCCGAATCTCGTACGATGAGATAATTAATTCTTAGTGAAGAAGGGTTGGAACTCTCAGGCAACAGAACAGGGAAAACTTTAAAGAATAAACTGTACTTATTGGCTAAACCAAAAATTATGAAAATTTTATGGTAATAAGATAAGTAAGTCTAGTTTAAGGGAAAATTATCAGATCTTAATTTCGAGTTCTGTAGCTTAAGATTTAAATAATTTAGTGACTATGACGCAAATGGACAGTTTTGAATATACATAAGTAAATAGTGAAATTATTGATAATGTTACTTGTTGCATGTTATATAAATTAAGGATGTGGAATGGAGAGGAGGAGGAGGAAAATATGTATGAATATTCAGCTAGCGTGGCTAATTTGTATGTTTTAGGCTCATGGACTAAATTGAATAAAAGTAAAATTTTATGGGCAATTTTGTAATAAAAAATGTTAGAAATGACCAATTTGCATGAAATGGATTATTTTATTATTTAAATTACAAAATTGAATGAAATTATTAATTTAGCTCAAGATCAGGGAAAAACATGTTTTAAGGATTAAATTGAAAAGTGTTAAAATTATGAAAAATTCTGACATTTTGTAGAATTCGTAGGTTGTTATCAATTTGTGTGAGAATAACGACTGGAAATAAGGATTAAATTGCAATAATTTTATTTTATTTTAACCTAAGGATGAAATGGTCATTAATTAAAAGTTTAGGGGTAAAATGATAATTTTGTTTAGAGCATTAGTTGAATGTATTATAACATGAAATAAATGAAAACGACGATCAAATTTCTTTATAAAGATCCGGATGACTTGAATACGAGACTTGAACGTGGAAAAGAAAAGATATCGGATTAATGAAATATCTGATAAATGAATCGGTAACTCTGGTAATGCTCCGTAACTCTATTCCGGTGACGGATTCGGGTTAGGGGCGTTATACAGTTCTTATATGAAAATAAAACTACAACAAGTAGTGTAATAGCTCATTTTTCAGTGAAATCAAAATAGTAGTTTCAGGACCATAAATCCAACCCAAAAATATGATTTATTTTTATTTTCATTATATGATCCGTAATATGACAGATATGCCGTGAGAAAATTTTATCGATTAAGTGTTTAATTACAAGAAGGACTAAATTGCATAAAATGCGAAAGTTGAATTCTAGTAGCTATAAGGATCAAATAGCTATGGAATTCAAAAATTAAGGTCCTTATATGGTAATTAGACCATTAAGAAAAGTATGTAGATTTTTCTTGGTGACTCATCCATGGAATTATAGAAAAAGGGCAAAGACTAAATTGGAAATACCAAAATACTTAATAAACTAAAAAGATGATAAAAGAAATCATTTTATAACCTAAAACACATGGAAACCCTAAGAGAGATAAAATAAACTTTCAAGGCCTAATTGGGTAAGTTCTCTTGTCCCGTTTTTAGTAATTTTGGTATTTTTGAAATTGGGGTAGCTTAATCTCTCTAATTGAGGGATTAATTTGAAAATTTATCAAGGTATGAAAATGTGTCATGGATGTATTATGTTGGAAATGAGAAATTTATGGTAGAAAATGAAAGATTATTGATAGATAAACAACTTTTACAAAGTGATTTTTGATGGAAATATGATTTAGGGACTAAAATGAAAAGTTATAAAGTTGATGAAAAATTCTAAAATTCTATGAATACATGTGCTGGAAAATTTGTAATGGCGCTTTGGTTAGGCTTGGAATAAGGAGTAATTTTCACAAGTTTTTCCGAGCCTAGGGACAAAATTGAAATTTATGGAAAAGTTAGGGGCAAAATGGTAATTTTGCCTAGGACATAAATTGAGTCCATTTAGATATGAAATGTGTGAAATTGATGGTTAAATTCATTTATATAGATCCAGACAACACTAATTCGAGGTTAGATCGAAGAAAAGAAAAGATTTCGGATTAGTAGACTTTTTCACGAACAAGTGTCGAGGTAAGTTCGTGTAACTTAATCTGGCATGTAATTATGTTAATTGAATGTTGTGTTTGTATGTAATGTGATTTATATTGATGTACATTACTTGAATGCTATTATGGGAAATTTGATACATGCTTGAAAATGGTGAATAAGGGTTGAGTCCCGATTGAATGTTGAATTCCGATGATTATATGCATTTCCTCAAAACTAATAAGGTCCTGCATTTGTTGCGGACGGGATTTAGCTTGGACGAGTAATCCCATTGACCTTGTTATATAAATGATTTAGCCTAGACGGGTAATCCCGATATAATATCTCTCGAACATACGTTATGATTAGGGTTTAACTTGGACTGGTAATCCTAATCGAGCTCCTCTAAGCATATGTTATATAAAGGATTTAGCCTGGACTGGTAATCCTGTTATACGATGTGTGGCTCGAGAGAATTTTTCTTGGTTAAGTGCCCTAATGGGTACCCTGGAATAATAAATTGAAAGATTATTGATTCGTACACTTCGAGTGTACTATTTAAGCATCCATCGGAATTCAATGATCCAACGGACATAAAACTCTTGACATGGCACAAGAACTTTGAGATGAATTGATAGTGACTTGAAAGAATATTGCTTGATGAGCTCATCTATGTTACTTGATTGACATGAATATTTTGATGACTAACATGTTTGATTGAATGTATGTGAGTAGGCAATTTAACCAAATGGATGTAAACATAACTTTGTATGCCTAGATTTTAATAAACAAGATTGGTAAGTTTAGTTTCTGTTATACGAACTTACTAAGCACGTAATGCTTACTCCGTTTATTTTTCTCCCGTTTTATAGTGCTCGGAAGCTCGTGAAGGTTGGAAGATCATTGGAGCATTGTCACACTATCAACTAGCATTTTGGGTATATTTAATGAAATCATTTTGGGTATAATGGCATGTATAGGACAACTTGGCCAATAGTGGCTTAAAATGTTATTTTGTAACCTAGCCATTGGAATGGCTAGTAATGGTTTATTTTGGTATGACTAAGTAGATTATTATGATATATATATATATGTATGATGTTAAGAATATGTGACTAATGTTGTGAATGCCTAAGTTAACTAAGGTAAGGTGGTGATCATGTATGCTTGTAATGATATGTCATGTTAAATGATGAAATTGCCTATTTTAAATGCTTGGAATGGTTGGTATTGGTTGTGTGTTTCAAATGCAGGTCTTAGGTGAAATTTTGGGTGAGAAATGAAGCTAGAAATGGCTTTATTTTATCCACATGGGCAGACACAGGAGCATGTGTCTAGACTCTGTATGACACGCGACTTGGTTTGGTTAGGCCGTGTGTCCCCTGTATCTAAATTTTGAGAAACAGAATGCTCAAAATTGGGCACACGGGCAGAGACAGGGTGTGTGTCTCATCCGTGTAGCGTGTATCTTGGCCGTGTAAAACCTGCAACTAATTTTGAATTGAATTAATTAACTATACGGCCTAGCACAAGGGCATGTGGCATGGTCGTATGTGTAAGTCAAAGAGTTACACGGGGTCGAATACAGCCTCTAGCATGGGCGTGTCCTAGGGTCACATGGGTGTGTCCCTTAGACCACAGGAGCGTGTAAGTCCTGCACATTGGAAAAATTTTGTAATTTTACGAAAAATTCTTAAAGGTCCCTATTAAGTCTTGACTCGATTTTAATGCTCATATTGGACCTCGAAGGCTCAATCAAGGGACATTATGAATGATCTCGGTAAATAAATAGTAATTTATGTAAATTAATTGAAAAATGTTCTGAATGTTGTGGTAATGCTCCAAAATCCTGTCCTGACGACGGATACGGGTTAGGGTTGTTACAAGTAGAGATATCTCAAAACAAATAATCAGTTAAATCTCAGAGTTGCAAGGAATAGAGGAGAAATTACTTAACTTAGAAACAAGCAAAGATATTAAACATGATGATCGAAGGATGAGTGTGGCTATTTATTTTTATTCGACTTTCGGTCAACAATATTTTAGATCCGCCTCGGAGCTGGTAGTTCGAGATGTGGGAGGGGAAATCTTGGCATCCAAATCGGTTCTCCACTCAAACGTTACATCACCGTTTGCGGCGGAGGCACATGCAGGGTTACAAGCCACAATATTAGGGATCTCTATGGGAGTTAATGCATGTAATATACTAGGGGATTCAAGAACAGTTATCAAAAAATGCCAGAGTATAGAATGTGACAGATCGATTATCGGAGCACTTATCAGAGATATCCAAAACACAAAGACACACTTTCAAGAATTGGGGTTTCATTTCATCCCAAAGTCAGAAAACACTTTCGCCCATGTTATTGCAAAAGAGGCATTGAAAAAAGAAGAAGGTCACTACTTGGAGGGCGACATTCCAAGTTATGTTCGACGAGCAATGGAGAAGATAAGGCCAAGACTTCCAGATTGAAGATAAGAAACGCTTCTTTTGAAACATGTAGCAGAAGCCTAAAAGATTTGATGAGATTTGAAGAGGTCTACTATTATCAATAGCTATGGCGATGCAGTGAAACGACAAGACTTTATGAGGCCAGCTGTTGTTGTCAACTGGAGATATTAGGATTAGGTTTCCTTTTTTTCAGTTTTTTTATTTCATTTCTAATATCGGGCCAATTTCTTTGGAGGTCTAGTTTCTTTTATTGTTTATTAGGCCTGCTTTATTGGACTCAAATCCAAGCTACAGAAAGACAATTGTTCCTTTGAATTTTCTATTTATAAATCCAGTCGATTTATTAAAAAAAAACAATAGGATTCGACAATGCATCAGAATAAGGACAAAAGGTTTAACCCTAAACCCTAATTACAAAAATTCAAATAAAAATTTCTAACATTAAATATTTTTTAATTTTTTCACATTTTAATTTTTATATAATTTTTATAAATTTTTAGGGATAAATATTAAAATTCTACATGAATTATGGTTTAATCTGCAATTGTATACATGAACTTTAATTTTGTGCAATTTTATATATGAAATTTTGATTTGATTCAATTCTTGTAAATTATTAATACAATTATTGATATAACATCATTTTATGCTTATATATTTATCCAATATAAAAAAATTGATATATTTAATTTTTTAAATGTGTATGATTAATCAAAATTAAAGTTGCAAGTATACATTTGAATCACAATTAGAGTTTCATGTGTATAATTGCACCAAATTAAATTCCATGTATATAATTGCACATTAAATTAAGATTCATGTATGATTTGAGATTTATCCTTAATTTTTAATATTTTTATAATTTCTATTTTTTATAGTTTTGAAGTCATCTAGAATGAATTTGGACAATTGGCTGTCCAAATTCAATTGAACCTTGACAACCATTTATCCATTTATATTCTAAATGCACATTATTATTATTTTATTTTTTATATTTTTATATTATTTTGATTATTTTTCTATATATATTTTATAATTTCTAATAATTATTACTATTTTTTTATGAATTTTGAAGTTTTTTTTATTTATTTTGCACTTATCTAAAATAAATCTAGACAATTATATATCCAGATTTATTCTATATATATATTAATTAATTAAAGAAAATATTTTTTTTTTGAAATTTTTTGCTGACGTAGTACCCATGTTAACATATTGCCTTGTGGTCACTTTTGATAGCTTTGGTCAACCGCATTAGCGCGATCAACAATTAAATCCATCAACTAATGAAGATGAAATGATTTTTTTTATTTTATATAAAAGTTGTTTTCAACTTTTTTGCTTTATTCTTTTTTACCCCTTAGAGCGAGGGAAGGGGAATGCGAAGGAAAAGAACAAATGATAGAAATTAGTTGTGTTATTTTTTAAGTTAATAATCGGTATCGTGTAAATTTCAAATATTGACATTTTTATTTTTTGAAGTTTTTTTTATCTATTGGGTTAAATTATTATATATATATATATATAAAACGATGAACAACATATTTAAATAGTTATTTAATTTAATTTTAAACTATGCATTAAAAAAAGGTTGGTTTTTATGGTGTTGTAAATTTAGGATGTTATTGGCTGTTAGAAAAAATTAAAAATAAAATTAGAGTCATTTTAAATTAAATGATTTGTTGAAAGAGGTGTACATATGCTTAGAATTGTTTATACAATCAATCTCAAACCCATTTAGGTTTCTCATCTTTACTACTAAATGATGTATCTAAGATAGTTGACCTATATATTAACTCACAAGTGAGTTTAACATCATTATTTAATTTTAAATAATTATTTTACGTTTAAATTTTATAATTTAAAATATAATTTAAATTTTTTTTTATAAGGATTAGGGAAGAATTATGAAAAATTTTAGGCATTATATAAAATATATATATAATATGAATATATAATGAGATTAATGTTAAAAAAATATATTAGTTAAATTCATAACAATAAAACCATTGTTAGTTAATCTCAATTATCTTGAACTTAGACTTCACATTACAATATAATCACTTAAAAACCTTTACTGTATAGCACAAATATACAAACTAATAATCTCTTTTTTTAACAATTTTACAGTATTAAAATTTGGAGGTATATAATCTACACTGAAAAAAAGACTGCAATGTTGAGAATCAAATTAATTTAAGCATTAGGGAGCATGTATCTTGACTACCTGCTCCACATTATCATGTAACATGCACCCACTGTCTATGTCAAGCTTCTAGCAAGCGGTGTCAACATACATTGCACTGCACCACCATATTAGTCGCAACAAATTTAAATATCTACTAAATTCTCACTCACTCTTGCCATGCTTCCCTTTCAGACATGTCTCATAATGATATATATTTATAAAGAACATACGCCAATCCAGATTCGCCTGTTCTTTAAGCATACTTAGAGCATCAACTTATTACCAATTCTCTCTATCAAACTGAAACCTAAGACATACTTTTAACATTAGAACATAGGTAAACATGCTGCTTGATTGTCAGGTCTTAGATTTTATGGAAGAATGAGGAGGACAAGTGCAGGTGCCAATTGGATTTGGCTTACCAATTTTATTTATTTGCTCAGTAGAAACAGTCAAATTTAAAGTTTAGTACTCTCTCATTTCTGCTAATTAGGCCATGGAAATGTAAAACCTGACTGAAATAGATCATATTCCCCCACATCGCCTATTCGTTCAATATCCCCACTCAAAGCAGTTAAAAAGGAAACAAGAAATCTAGGCCTCAGTTGGTCTTAAAATAGTTTCAAGCTAGGATTCAAAGCAAACATACATTGCAACTGTGAGTTGTAAAGCACGGATGATATGAGACTTCTCTGCTTGCATTTCAATGCTCCCAATTGCTAGAATCTTGATTTACAGAAAAGTGGAAGAAATGATAAAGACTATCAAATATGGGAATTGACAAGAGACAGTGTCAAGATATATAATTAGATTAGCAACTGAAACCTTACACCGTGCACATTCTAACTTCTTAATAATACTTACTTTACAGGATTATTAATAAAGAAAAGTGTCACGTTTCCAGGCAGAAAGACAGTTACTCCTTGTGGATCCCTTTGAGGAGCTTCAACACTTGAAGCATGGTAGGTCTGTTAGCAGGATTCTCGGCCAGGCAAACTGCAGCAATACTGAGCACCTGAAGCATCATCTGCTTTGAATCCACACCCATAACCACAGGATCTAAAACATCTGCAGCCTGACCCTTTTTTATCTTCTTAGTCACCCATCCAACTAAATTCCCTCCTTCAATCTCTTTAAATTCAGGGCCTGTTGGCTCTTTCCCAGTCACCAATTCCAGCAGTATCACACCAAAACTGAAAACATCTCCCTTTGTAGTGGACCTACCGCTCTGTCCATATTCTGGTGGAATGTAACCAAAAGTCCCTGCTATATCAGTACTAACATGAGTTTCACAAGCACTAATCAGTCTTGCCAGCCCGAAGTCCGCAACTTTTGCTTCAAAGTCTTCACTGAGTAAGATGTTGCTGGCTTTGATATCTCTATGGATGATGTGGGGAATGAAACCATGGTGAAGAAATGCTAGTCCCCGAGCAGCACCAACAGCGATTTTGAAGCGTTTGGACCAATCAAGGACATCAAGAGCTCCACTGCGATTTCTCAACCAAAGATCCAAACTTCCATTGATCATGTATTCGTAAACAAGGAGCTTCTCCTCACCCAAAGAACAGTATCCAAGCAATGGAACAAGATTTTGGTGCTTCACCTTTCCCAAGGTTTCCATTTCAGCTATGAATTCTCGATTGCCTTGTGTTTTGGCCTGGCTTAGCTTCTTAACTGCAACAGTCTTCCCACTAGGCAACTTAGCTTTGTAAACAGTTCCAAAGCCTCCATCTCCGATTATGTTGGTCTTGCAAAAATGATGGGTTCCCTCAAGGATGTCACCGAGTGTGAGTTTCAGGAGTGGCTGCTCAAATGTCGCTATATTGATGCTCAGCGGCTCCTTTGACCTGCTGCTGCTGCTCAAGAAGCAGAGATTTTGATCCAGGAAGTTGTTTAATTTGCTTTCCTCAATTTCTTCTGGATCACTCAGCTGGCCACTCCGCAAAATCCATCTGCGTACAGCAAAGGCTGAAGCAAAAATGATAAAGACACTTGCAGCCACAATCCCTGCAAGGCCCCAGGCATTTAACAAAGAAGATCTTTCAGAACATCTGATCTGGCACTCCAAACCTGTAATTCTTCCACACAGATCATTGTTCCCAGCTAGAAAGATTTTTGACAGGTTTTGACAAATACCATTTCTGGGCACAGGTCCTCCCAACCGGTTTTCTGCTAGATTCAAGTAGAACAGACTGAACAAACCACACACTTCCGCTGGAATCTGTCCGGAAAATCTGTTTCTGGATAAATCAAAATACTCTAGTTGCATCAAGTTACCAATTTCTGAAGGAATGGCACCACTAAATTTATTTCCATGAAGATCCAAGTACATCAAATAAGACAAATTGCCCAAAGATTGGGGCAAGCTTCCATAGAAAATGTTATTACTCAAATTCAAGTCTTCAATCTTCCAAGACACGGAATTTGAGAACAGGTTATGTATCTCACCAGCAAGCCTATTCTTCTGAACATAGAGCCCCACCAGGTTAAGCATCTGGGACAATGACGAAGGTAGCTCACCGGCAAGCTTATTATTGCTTAAATCCAAGTGAGTAAGTTCTTTCAAGTTCCCAAAACTTGCAGGAACTACACCAGATAACCTATTGCCAGTCAAATTTAACTTTACCAAACTACCCACACGGCCTAAGCTTTCAGAGATGGTTCCTGTAAGCTGGTTATTCCCCAAATACAAGCCCTGAAGCTTGAGAGAGTCACCGAATTCAACAGGAATAGGACCCGTCAGCAAATTTCCAGACAAATCCAAAGTTGTAAGATTTGTCAAACGAGAAAGTGATCCTGGAATCCAGCCAGTAAGCATGTTGTTGTTGAGAAGAAGATCCACCACCACTGCACAGTTTCCCAATTCTTCAGGTATGGGACCAGTCAACCTATTGTGTGACAGATCGAATACTCCATGATGCTGCACAAAGCTCAAGTCGGGCAGATTAGCCTGATGGAAATATGAAGATGGTTTCCAAGGGATGGAACCGGATAGATTATTGTGAGAAAGAACCAGGCACTGCAGCTGATCAAGGTCTGCAAGTTCCATGGGAATTGATCCACTGAAATTGTTGTTTCCAAGATCCAGCGTTGTCAATGCTTTGCAGTATCCAATTTCAACAGGTATATTTCCTTCCAAGAAATTCGAGTTCAAGTTTAGCACAGAAAGAGCTGTGAGATTGCCGATCTCCTTTGGTATATTTCCCTTCAAACGATTACCGCTAAGAACAAGCGTTTCCAATGTAACCGCATTTCCAATATCAACTGGCAGAGTCCCCTCTAGCATATTATTTCCAGCAGAAAACTCCATCAAACTATTTGAACTCCATAAACTCACAGGAATGGTACCAGTGAAATTGTTGGAGTCAAGGTCAATAACCATCAATGGAAGCTCTGAAAGATACTCTGGGATTGAACCATTAATGTGATTATTGAGCAAAACCAACTGAGCAAGATTTCTACAGTTCACAAACACATCCTCAATGGTAACCGAAAGGTTATTACCATCGAGATCAACCTCAAAGAGTGATTTTGCATTGCATAACTCTCTTGGTATCGAACCCGACAACTTGTTATTGCTCAAACTAAGGTGCTTAAGCCTTGAGCAATTCTCAATTTCAGGAGGGATGTTACCTGAAAAGTGGTTGTTTGAAAGTAGCAAAGACTCCACCTGGGTCCATTTCCCAAGCCAAGGTGGCAGTGGCCCAGAAAGCTGGTTCGTTTCAGCAGAAAACGTCAGCATAGGCAAACTTGAAAGCTCCTCAGGCAAGGACCCGGACAGCGAATTGAAAGACAGCATCAACATCATCAAATTCCGGCAGTTCCCAAGCTCCGCTGGTATTGAACCATTGAGCTCGGTGTAGACGAGGTTCAATATAGTCAAATTCTGTAACTTTCCTATAGACTTTGGAATGGAACATTTCAATGGGTTATAAGAAAGGTCGAGCTTGGTGAGTGATTTTAGATTGGATAGTTGTTTAGGCAAAGGTCCTGTTATGGAACAAGAGGGTGAAAAAAAGTTCTCAAGGAGTGAAAGTTTACCAATTTCAGGTGGTATTTTCCCTGTAAATTGGTTGATTCCAATGTAAAGAGCGGTCAGGTTTTTTAGCTCACCAATTTCAGGCGGGATATTACCAGAGAAAGAATTGTTGGAAATATCCAGAGAGGTTAAAGACTGAAGGTTTTCAAAGAGTGTTGAAGGGAAAGAACCTGAAAGGAAATTGTTAGCCAGGTCCAAGAACTGTAGCTGAGTTAACTGTCCAAGCTTAGCCGGCACTGTGCCAGTGAGTGCATTGGTGGAAAGTTCTAGCGTCCGAAGTGCATTCAGGCTGCCCAGCTCGGAAGGGATGTTTCCGGTGAAAGAGTTAGACCCGAGTTTGAGGGTCTTGAGGAGAGTCAACTCGGCCAACTCAGTCGGAATTTGGCCAAAGAAGGAGTTAGAGGACAGGTCTAGGAGGGTGAGGTTTGAGAGGGACGAAAGGGACGGAGAGAGAGAACCTGTCAAGGACCGAGATGGAAGAGAAAGCGAGGTGACTCGGCCGAGCCGACAAGTGACACCATCCCACTTGCAGAAATGAATTCTTTGGTTCCATGATGATAGAAAATGAGGGTTTTGAAGCCCTCTTTTGAAGGAAACCAGAGCTTCCCTGTCTGGGTTTCCGTCCGCTTGCTCTATCGTTGCCCCTGATATCGATAACAACAAATGAAGGAAACAGAGGAAGTGAAACAAAAGCTTAAACTCCATAGCCAAAAGAAGAAACAGTAATATTTACAGGGGAAGATGGGAAAGAAGAGAAGAGATAAAAGATAAAAATGGAAGGATGATAATGGCCATAGGCAAGGGGAGTAAATTCTGAAGAAAGGTTTGGGTGAACTTTAAAGAAGAAGACACCATAGCCAACGTAGCTCACGTGACTGGAGCTTTTGTAACTGCAATCCTCAAATCTCAATCGTGTTTCCTTTAATATATATATATCTTTTTATTGAGAGAAAAATCCCACATGAGTTTTGATTGATCATATATTACAAGTACCCCTGAGGCTGAATCTTTGGTTTGGAATTATTATACGATAGGAACAAAAATCTTTTGATTTGTATATTAAACAAACGAGCTATAAAGGGCCCCTACTTCAGAGAATCCGGCTCTTGTCTCTTTTCTTTAATTTTCGCTTTGATAAAATTAGCACACTATGGATGATTGTGGTTTAAGGCCTAAAAGCTGAGATATCCTTTTGTTTATTTCCTTGGGTTGTTAGAAGAAATACGTTTTATTTAAATAAAAGTGCCCCAACCCAAATTTGCTTCTTCAGTGCAGCTGTAGGTGCACTGTACAATTTTCTGCCGAATCTCTGATACTCAAAGATTTGGGGAAATTATTGAAAGATGGAAGAGATAGAAATTTAGTGAAAAAGGTGTAGTAAACGATGTGGTTGTTTGTAAGCGTGAAATGTGTGTCGTCGCCCTTCATCTTGAGATTTTCAGTAGTCAGAACAGATTGCTTTATAATGGAATCTCAATTATCAACCCCCCAAAAATGAAGCAACAGAGTAAAAGAACTGGACTAAACTGAAGAGGTGAAGATTGCGGAGCATGGCATTGGGAACAAGAACTTACAGAAACCAGGGCTTTAATTTCATTGGCAGACAAATTATTATTATTATTATTATTATTATGGTTAAATCGCTATTTAAGACTTAAAAAAAAAAATCAACTTCACCCAAATAAAAATTTCTACAGATCCATCCTGGTTTTGTATTTTTGTGATGCAGGTCAGTTATCAGATGAAAATTTTGGACGCATTATTATGTGAGAGTGAGAGGGAGTGGTCCCTTAAAATTATGGACCCCTACATTTCCTTCCGATGAGACGGTCCAGATGCTAATTTCGGTCAGGTGCATTATTCCAATTGACCTTATTGCCCCTTCACACTCTTAAATTCATGTTAGAGAATAGGACCTATTAGGTATTAATAAAATAATATTTGATTCTAAAATTTTAAAATTTAATATTTTTTTTCAATAATGAATTAGTTTTAAACCTGAAGATTATTTTTGGTCGAAATTATAACTAATAATTGCCTTAATTTTATTTATATTTTTTTAAACAAATATTAGTAATTGCCTTAATTTTATATTTTACAGGAATAAATGGTTTGGGATGTGCAAAAGGACAAGGCATAAGGGCTCTCTTAATTTACATAGAAAAAAGGAGTGTATCTTATAGGGGCGGTGTCTGTTTTGAGTTGCTTGTAAGGACATGAGAACCTGATGTAGGCTGAGTTGTCCCTTCGGTCCCACTTAGAGCAATACATGGATCGGCTGGTTCGCAAAATCTGGCCACCCCGACAAACAGTTTTTGTTTATAGGAAAGAGAGAAAATATTTTTTAAAAATATTTTTATTTAAATTTAATTATAAAAACATATAAATATTAATATAATAGTACATATTTTATTTTTTTATGCTTATTATATAAAAAATATCTATAACATTATTCAATAATCAATTGAACTCTCAATTAAGAGTAACACTCAATTGAATTCTTATTCTATATAGACAATCAATTAAGCCCTTCAAAAGTCAATTTCTATATAAACACCGTTAACTTCGCCATGTGGTACATAAGGTTGTGCTATATGGTGAAATCTAGTAATTTTTCTTAAAATTGTTTAAAAAACATAAAAAAAATCACAAAAAAAATTATAAATCTTTTATCTAAAATTATAAAAAAATTAGAATTATGAAAAACTAAAAAAGAAAGAAAGCTAAGTTGTCTAAATATGTCCTTTATTTTTTGTTAATTGGCCATGTAGGTCATTTTTTTGAAGAATTAGAGAAATAGGTCAATTTTGGAGAGAGTGTGTGAAAACGCACTCATCTAGACGCGCTTTCCTCCGATGGTCATTTACCCAACGGTAAAAATTTAAACACGGAAATGGTAAAGTTTTTAAACAGCCCAATGATAACTTTTATTTCCTATAAATACCAGACCATTTTTCATTCTTTTCACTCAAATCTAACTCTCTTCATTCTCTCTGAACTCTCAAGTTTCTCAAGATTTGTTCGAATTTTTCCAATAAATTTGTATAAAAATATTATAGTTTTATTTTATTATTTCACAGATAATTTATTTCGAATAATTTTTCACGAATGACAAGTCCTCTTATTCATTTTGACGACAAGCACATTTCCGTCGCTCAACCGATAATGGTAAGGAAAATTTTTAAATTTAGTTATTTTCAATTAAGTTAATTTTAAAGTTTTTAAATTATTTTATTTTATTGATATAAATAGGCAAATGATCATGTTTTGGAAGATTTCATACTCAATTTATCAAATAGTGCACCCACTAAAATTTGTGGTTATTTGCAAAATGCAGGATTCTTACATGCATCTTATATACTCGGGATCTATAAACTGGATCCTACAATTATCAGCGTGTTGGTGGAAAGATGGAGACCCAAGACACACATTCCATCTTTCGTGCAGTGCGTGCATAATCACACTCGAGGACGTAGCTTTACAACTCAGTTTACTTGTGGATGGGCTAGTCATTACAAGGTCAATGGTCGTTCTTGATAAAGGCGAGGCATTTTTAAGGAAGGTGCTGAACAAGTTTCAAGATGGCGGAATAAAGATGAGATGGTTGCAAGATAATTTTAAAGACCTTTCTCTGAATGCGATTGACGCCATTAAAGAACAATAGGCCCGAACAATATGTCGTCAAAGATTTATGTATATATATTAGACCATTTTTCATTCTTTTTACTCAAATATTTTGCATATATGCATAAAACTTTCAATATATGAAAAGGGTAATTTTATTTTGGTGATTGGTAATATATGAAAGGGTAATATGTGAAAAGCAATTTTGTATATAACTATAAAACTAACAATAGTACATCATATAAAAAATATGACACCCCAGACGTAACCCAATTGTTAGGTTTGAGTTACAGAATGCCACATTCGTTTCTGAAGCAACTATGATCCAATTTAACCTTTTACACATGCTACTAACTACATCAGACATTCACAATATGTTTTTCAATAATATTCAAGTCTTGTACGAGCTTACGAAGGCAAACTCAAGATTGAATTAGGACCAAAATGTAAAGTTTGCAAACTATCAGATTGACGTCGCAACTTTGAAGGTTCTAGATTGCGACATAACTTACTGTCGATTCCTCGTCAACTTAGTGTTGATTCATCATTGTGACATTAAGAATCCAATATCGTGACATGATTGTTTGTAACACCCCTTACCCGAGTTCGAGGCCGGGATAAGGTACGAGGCATTACCAGACTTAAACGTACACAACTATGTAAAATCGAGCCATAAAAATTTTGTTCAAATTAAAAACATTCATTCATATTCATAATGCCCCTTATATGGGCTTACGAGGCCCAATACATACATCGGGGGTGGTTTGGGACTAAACCGAGAACTTACGAACTTTTTACAACACTTAGAAAATTTTCTAGTTTTGAAGAGTCACAGACCCGTGTGGGTTAGGCTGTGTGGTCACACACGCTCATGTGGCTTGGAACACGCCCGTGTCCTCATCCCATGTAATTCTCTGTTTATGACGTTAGCAACGATATAGGGTCACACGGTCAAGTCACACGCCCATGTGCTAGACTGTGTTCCCCACACGGATAAGACACATAGCTATGTCTTTGCCTGTGTGACCCAGAAAATGGCTATTTACCAAGCCACTTGGCACCCTTGTTAGCACTTACTTAAACATAACTTCAATGGCACTTTTCGAGGCAATATCACATCGATTTATTCATGCATTGTAATAGCCCGATTTTGGGGCTAATCAAAAAAATAGTTTCGAGACCAAAAATCCGAGGAAGAGAAATTATTTTTATTATTTTAATATTATTTTATGTGTTATAGTATGATTTTATAAGTGCATGAAAATTTTGATGAACAAATTTTAGCGATTGTAAGCTTAATCGCGAAAAAGGACTAAATCGCATAAAGGGTAAAAGTTTTATTTTACTTGATAGATAGGCCAAATAGCTAGAGAACCATAATTGGGGGTCTTTAAAGGGAAAATAGACCCTTTTTAGGAGAGTGGCCGGCCAAGGGGGGACAAGAGAGGTCGAAGGTTAATATTAGGTGTGTTTGGTGACTTAATTAATTAAAATAAAAATAAAAGAAAGAGAAAAAGTTATCATCTTCTTCTCATTTCCTTCCTCACTGAAAATACCAGAAAATTGAGGGTTTTTGGAAGCTTGAAATTTCAGCCACTCTCCATCTTTGAAAGTAAGTGATTTAGATAACCTTACTTGATAATTTTTATGTTTTTGGAGCCCCTAAAGCTTAATTTAGCTATTGAGGGGACTATTTTGCAAAACGATTGAAAGTATAGGGTTTTTTTCATGAAATATTTTGAGATTTTTGCTGAATTATTATGGAAGAAAATGAGTTATGGTGGTTAAATGAACAATTTTTGTGAAGTAGTTTTCATGAAAACACCTAAAGGGACCATTTTGTAAATTTATAAAATAGGTTGTAAATGTGTGAAATAATTGGAATTGTGGGCTGTTTCTAGTATAAAATTAATTTTTCTAGGCTTAATTAGTGAGAAAATTTGATGAAAATCGATTTACGAACCTAGGGGTAAAATCATAATTTTGCGAAAGCCTAGGAGCGAAATGGTCATTTTGCCAAAATATAGTCTATATAATGTCTTAATTAATGTGAAGATTGAACTAGTGAAATTTTTTTTATCATTTTAGGCCAAGAAAAATGAGGAACAGGCCTTGACCAGGGAAAAGACAAGGTGTATGAGGACTAAACTCGTTTTTACAAATTTTGTACCGAGGTAAGTTCACACATAAATAACGCAATGAGAATAATGTATAAATGCTTAAATGTAGCATGAGTTGTAATTCCCACCCTTGAAGGTAAGTTACAATATTTTGTCATTATGCGGGATTATGTGTTAACTCTTTTATCATGAAACATGTGATTGCCTAAGTGACCAAGTTTGTCGAAGGTAAGTCTACGAGAAAAGTCCCGTTTGAACTTTAGGAATAGATTAGAATACAATGTGACATGTCACTAGGAACTATGTGGTTATGAACTCATTTGCATATGTGATGTGTGATTATATAAATCCAAGCGCTAGTCAAGTACATTCTACCGGTGGCTGGGTAGCCCGGCATGTGTTGCGGGTACCTGTCAGCTTGTGTGAGCAGCCCGTGTAGTTACGTCTTGACTGTCAGCTTGTGCAAGCAGGCATGTGATTAGCTCGAGAAAGAGCAATATGTGATGTGTTAAATAAGGTAACATGTGGCCACATATGGTGTGTTATGCGTATGTTTTCCGAGTATCCAATTATATTCCTAGTGTTCAATGGGTAAGTCGGTAGTTATTCAACGACTAAGTCAATGATGGGAATTATGCAATTGCGTTACGAGTTAGTACAAGTATGTACGTAAAACTCTTGAGTAAAGATTTCAATATGTTAAGTACTTATGGTAAGAGTGTGTATAAGAAAGTTAAGCTTATGAAACTTTGTTTTATTTTAACTATTGAATCATGTTGCTTATTATATGCATGTGAGCTTACTAAGCTCTATGCTTACTCCCTTCCTTTCTATTTTCTTATAGTGCTGTCAAGCTAGTATCGGGGATCAAGAGGCGTCAGAGGCATTGATCACACTATCACCTGAAGCTTTGGTATAGCTAGTTCAAATGTTTTGATTTTTGGCATGTATAGAGACTCGAATCTTCAGTTTATTATCTTGTTAGTTTAGCCACAAGTGTTGGCTCATATGATGGATGTGATATTCATTTTGTATAGGCCATTAAAGTTGGCTAATTTTAATTGTTATTACATGCATTTGATGCAATTTTCTAATAGTTGTGGCTGATTTGGTTATATATATGTTATGCTTGTATTGGTTTGGTTGATCTTGTGTAGGTTAATATAAGTGAGGGTGGCAAAGAGGCTTGGTAAATAGATTTCAATGGATGTTTGGGGGTTTCATGAGTCCATGTTAATAAAGTTTAGAAATGTTTCGAAAAGGTTTGAAATTTTACCAAGTCATGATGAGTCGGAAATGTTTGACTACATGTGCTTAAGAGTTGTAGTGCCTCGTATTCCGTCCCAGCATAGGGTACGGGTGTGGGGTGTTACATTTAGTGGTATCAGAGATACGATTTAGACGATTCTTGGACTAATGTAGCGTGTATTCGAGTCTAGCTATACATACCATATATATTGTGATAGTGTGATCACTCCTGACAAATTTAAATTGTGTTTTTCATATAGTAATGGATCTCGATCGAACAATGGCAAATGATGTTAAGAGTAACACACCTGTTCCCGTTGAAGGTGCAGTGTCGACTGATAGTAGACCTCCTATGGTTAGTCAGGGAGGAGGAAAAGAGGCTCGGGAGGCCTTTCTCCACATGATGAATAATTGGTACATGGAGTTCGTTTGAGCGAACCCGAACACTCAACCCCCTCCACCCCCACTTATTCCTTAACCTGTCCCTATGGCACCCCAGGGTATGGATTTCGTGAGGTTGAATAAACCCCCAATGGATAAGATCTGGAAGCATAGAGCCGAGGAGTTTCGTGCTAATAAAGATGATGATCCCGGAAGGGCAGAGTTCTGGCTTAATAATACCATCAGGGTATTTGATGAATTGTCATGCACATCGGATGAGTGCATGAAGTGTGTTGTATCACTTCTAAGAGACTTAGCATACCAGTAATGGAATACCCTTATGTAAATTGTACCAAGGGAGAGAGTCACTTGGGACTTCTTCCAAGAGGAGTTCCGGAAGAAGTATATTAGTCAACGATTCATCGACCAAAAATGAAAGGAATTTCTCGAGTTAAAACAAGGCCGAATGACGGTGACAGATTATGAGCATGAGTTCGTAAGAGTTAGTAAGTACGCTCGTGAATGTATATCGACCGAGGCTATTATGTGTAAGAGGTTTGAGGATGGATTAAATGAAGACATCTGATTGATTGTTGGTGTCCTTGAACTAAGTGAATTTGTAGTGCTAGTAAAGAGAGCTTGTAAGGCCGAAGAATTGGCCAAGGAGAAAAGGAAGGCTAAAATAGAGTTTCGTGACTCGAGAAAGAGACAGATGGGTAAATCATTTCATTCTTCATCTAAGAAATCAAAGGAATTTAACACTCGATTGAGTGCTTCAGCTGGATTCTCAACTAGAAACCAAGGGAAACAGTCTTCAGGACATAAGGCTCAGACTACTTCGGTAGCGAGTGTAGGCAATGCTAGATCTAATAGGCCTGAGTGTTAACACTGTGGCCGACGTTACCCTGGTGAGTGCTGGCTGAATAGCCAGGCATGTTTCAAATTTGGATCCCACGATCATTATACTAAAGATTGTCTTGAGATGGTTGAGAAGGAGAAATCCCAGAGTACGACGTCCGACAACACTGTTCCTAGAGGAAGGCCACAGAAGAATTCGGGAAGTAGAGCAAATAGTAAGAATGCCCCAGCTGGGAGGCCTAAAAATAGAACACCTGCGAGGATGTATGCAATTCGCACTCGCAATGAGGCTTCATCTCACGACGTGATTACGAATACATTTTCTATCCATGATATACCTGTTGTTGCTTTAATTAACCCGGAGTCCACCCATGAAATTGGTACCCAGTATGAACATACTAGTTGAGTCTACTGAATTTGTGGTAAAAGTGTCTAACCCGTTAGACAAACATATGTTAGTTGATCAAGTATGTAGAAATTGTCCTTTGACAATTAGAGACCATTGTTTTCCTGCTGACCTAATGATATTGCCGTTTGATGAGTTTGATATAATCCTTGGTATGGATTGGTTAACTTCCCATGATGTTGTAGTGGATTGTGGAAGAAAATCTATTAAGTTAAAATGCAAAGGCAGGAATGTTCTTCAGGTTGAATCGAGTGAACCGGATAACAAGCCAATAGTGATATCATCGATGACGACAGTGAGATATTTGAGAAAAGGGTGCGAAGCTTATCTCGCTTTTGTGTTGAATACTCAAGTATCCGAATTGAAGATTGAGTTAGTGTCAATGATATGTGAGTCCTCGGATGTGTTTCCAAAAGAATTGCTTGGATTACCCCCAACTAAGGAAGTTAAATTCGGTATCAAGTTAATCCTTAGTACAATGCCCATCTCGATTGCTTCATATAGGATGGCTTTGACGCAGTTAAAGGAGTTGAAAGTGAAGTTACAAGAATTAACTAACAAGGGTTTTACGAGACCGAGTTATTCTCCATGTGGTGCTCTAGTGCTATTTGTGAAGAAAAAGTATGGATCGATAAGCTTATGTATAGACTACCGCCAACTCAACAAAGTTACAGTTAAGAACAAGTATCCTTTACCAAGAATCGACGATTTGTTTGACCAACTGAAGGGAGCCACTGTGTTTTCCAAGATAGACTTGAGGTCCGGTTACTATCAGTTGAGAGTTAAGGACTCGGACGTGCCGAAAACTGCATTTCGGATGAGGTATGGTCACTACGAATTTTTAGTGATACCTTTTGGATTAACGAACGCCCTTGCAATTTTCATGGATTTAATAAACAACATCTCTCGACCCTATTTGGATAAATTTGTTGTAGTGTTTATCAATGATATTTTGATTTATTCTCGTAGTGAGTTTGAACATGCTGTTCATTTAAGGACAGTGTTGCAGATTCTGAGAGACAAACAATTGAATGCTAAATTTAGTAACAGTGAGTTTTGGCTTAAAGAAGTCGAATATTTGGGATATATCGTATCTGGTGATGGGATCCGAGTTGATCCGAGTAAGATCTCGGCCATTGTAGATTGGAAACCTCCGAGGAATGTATCTGATGTTAAAAGCTTTTTGGGCTTAGCTGACTATTACCGAAGGTTTGTTAAAGGATTTTCCATGATCGCTACTCCAATGACGAAGCTGTTACAGAAGGATGTCAAATTTGAATGGTCAGAAAAATGCCAACAGAGTTTTGAAATGTTAAAAACATTGTTAACTGAGTCCCCGATTTTAGTTCAACCTGAACCGGGAAAAGAATTTGTAGTTTATAGTGATGCGTCATTGAATGGTCTCGGATGTTTATTGATGCAAGAAGGTAAGGTGATAGCTTATTCCTCGAGGTAGCTGAAACCACATGAGAAAAATCATCTGACCCATGATTTGGAGTTAGTTACCATTGTATTTGCGTCAAAGATTTGGAGACACCATTTGTATGGCGAGAAATGTCAGGTATTCACCGATCACAAAAGCCTAAAGTACTTGATGACTCAAAAGGAGTTAAACTTGCGGCAACGGAGGTGGCTAGAGCTGATAAAAGATTACAAGTTAGTGATCAACTATCATCCGGGAAAGGCGAATATGGTTCCGATGCCTTGAGTAGGAAATCCTTGTTTGCATTAAAGGCTATGAACACTTAGTTAGCTTTATCGGATGATAGCTCTATTTTAGCTGAATTGAGAGCTAAACCGATGTTCTTCTAAGAAATCTTTGAAGCTAAAAAATGTGACAATAAATTGCAAGCCAAAAGAGTTCAATATGAATCTAGTGTGGAAACAGAGTTTTAGATTAATTCTGATGGATACTTCTAACGCCTCATACCCGTGTCCGACGTCGGGACAGGATACGAGGCATTACCAGACTTAAACACAAACCATTATGCAAATCGAGCCATAAAATTTCGTTCAAATTTAAAACTTTTCAATTTCTATCTTAAAGTCCCTTATTTGGGCCTATGAGGCCTGAAGCGTGCTATGAAAGTAATTAGGGACTAAACCGGGAACTTTGGAAGGTTCGGGAAAATTTATGAATTTTTTTTCATGAAACGGAGCCACACGCTCGTGTGGACATAGGGACACGCCCATGTGTCTTCAACACGCCTATGTCCTCAGGCCGTGTAACTCTCTGACTATGACATCATCACGTAAAATGAACCACACAGCCAAGCCACACGTCCGTGTGCTAGGCCGTGCCCTCCACACGGCTCAGACACATGGCCGTGTCTTTGCTCGTGTGACTAACACTTGACTATTTTCCAAGCCTTTGTGCTACCCTTAATTTCCACAATTCATGACATATATTAAGGACACATATCATGGCATCATTTTAATGATTTAACCTCCTTCATTAAGATATATTCTTAACATTAACATGTCATTATTCACGTCTTTCGCATGCTCGTGCAATATTAAGTCTAGATGCAAACATCCATGACCATTAATCTTACTATTGCACCACCTTTACCAATAATCTAAAATTATTCACTTATCACTTGTGTCATTAGACCTTGAGCATTCAAGTTCAATCAACATCATCATCTTTTTTTTTTCTACATTATGCATTTTCTCATAGAAATGACCGGTTCGATTGGTCATGAAGCATTCATCATACATACATGTTATACACCAACATGCATTTTCAACAAGCATATCCACATCATAAACATTAGGGCTTAACATGGATAAATAGGCTTACAAGCCATAATCATTATAAGCCACATCTCATGGCTATATACAATGAATTATTATAAGCCAATACATTTGACTGCTCATAACAACATCTATCATAAAACTAAGTCCCTATACATGCCACTCAATTGGAATCGCTAGCATAAATATATTAATATTCCAAAGATGATGTCTCAATAGTGTGATGCTGCCTCCGATGATCTCCAACCTTAAGCCGACTTGAAAACACTAAGGAAATGGAAAGGAGGGAGTAAGCTTTACGCTTAGTAAGCTTGCATGAAAAATAATAAGCAATGTGATAACATGCTATTTTTAAATTCTTTCTATTTATTCAAAGTCCAGTCAAGTTGTTCTCCTGAGTCATGGTCACTAAATTATTCGTCGACTCCGAATTGAAAACTATTAATTTTCCCTAAAACTAGACTCAGATATCTTCTTACCATAAAATTTTCAGAATTTTTGGTCTAGCCAATTAGTACAGTTTATTCTTTAACTTTACCCCTATTTCACTGTCTGGCAGTTCCGACCTCTCTTTACTATGAATTAATTATCTCATAGTACGGGACTTGGATGATGCTTTTGTCTATTTCCCTTGAAAATAGACTCATCAAGGATTTTAAGAATATAAATTATAACCCATAATAATTTTTTTACAATTTTTATTGATTTTCCAAATTTAAGACAGGGGAGTCCAAGATCACTCTAACCCTGTTTTACAAAAAATTGAATATCTCATCATATCTGAAACTAGACTCAATAAGCTTTAATTTCATATTTTACTCAGCCTCTAACTCAATTTCCACTATTCTTGGTGGATTTTCAAAGTCGGACCGCTGCTATTGTACTAATCTCTCTTAGTGCAACATAATGATAACCATCACAAATTTGTTATAGAAATTATTCTCATAAATATCACTCATTCATTTGCACTCTTATCACAAGTCCATTTTATTTCACATGGCAAACACATGCTCATGGGTTTCAAGTACGTATCTGTGCTATCTCTTAGCACAACCACTCATCTAAACACGACAATCATATACATCATACTAGTATCATCTAAGCATAGATGAGTTTATCATTGAAAGTATTTCCATTCCATTTTTCATATTAATCCCTGTTGAATTCCTCGGAATCTCGATGGATATCACATTTATCGTCAAGTCATGCAAGTGGTCATTTTAAGTACGCACTTTCGCAAGCCTCACTCATTACGGCGGGATTACTAGTCCAGGCTAAATCCCCCATATTATAACTCACAGAGTGTTGTCGTGATTACTAGTCCAGGCTAAATCCCTTACAATGACATACAGTTTCATAAACTCGGATCTGAATCACCAGTCTAGGCTAAATTCAGTCCTTAATCGGATTACCCGTCCAGGCTAAATCCTTAATGCACCCATATTCTTTGGGAGGCTTAATCACTTAAGGAACACCCGTCCGGGATAGACCCTTTCTATATTGAGATCAATAGATTACCCGTCCGGGCTAAATCCTTTTCTGCAACACATGCAAGATCTCATGTCATGTAAACAATGATTTATCCATCGGATATCCCTTTTTATTCAACCGAGAATTTTATCTTTTCATCAAGTATATCAACATGCATTGATGATCATGCAATGTGCATTCAATTCAACACATTTTCATGTTTATTTGGGCATTAGTCCATACAACCAAAAATAACATATCACCTAGTTTTCATACAAACTTATTCATTTCATTTAAAATGTCAATTTCCATCAAATTTCCATTAACGTCAAATCCAATACAATCATAGCAAGATATATTTCATGTATAACAATAAATAACATGAATAATATGCTTATTAAATCACGCGAATTTACCTCAAATACGGAAACGGTAAAATTACCATTTTAGTCCAAAACTTGTATTTTCCCGATTTAAGCCTGAATCTCGATTTCCTTGATCTATAATTTCAAATATAGTCTATTTAGGACTCATATTATTCAAATTGACCCAAAATCATATTTTTACAAAATTACATTTTTGCCCTTAAACTTTATCAAAATTACACTTTTGCCCCTAGGCTCATAAAGTGATTTTTATTCAATTTTCCCATTCTATAGGCTTATCCGAACAATTTTCATAACTATAACAAACTACAATTCTCATCATAACACCATTTTATACCATTTTTACAACTTTTACAAAACGGTCCTTCCGGACTTTTTCGTCGAAAATCGCTTAGTAAAAGTCATTTATTTAACAGCCAGCACTCATATTCTACCATTAGAAATCAAAATACAAGCATGTCACTCATGGGTAAATTTTTAAACTTAAATCCTATCTCAAAATAATGGTAGAAATGAGTAGATCATGTTACCGGTGCTTAAAAAATATAAAGAACATTAAAAACTGGGCTCGGGATCACTTACAAATGAGCTCGGAAGCTTGAACCAAACCTTAGCCATGGTGTCCATGCTAGTTCTGGCTGGATGGAGAAGATGATAGCCACTTTTGACTTATTTTCTCTTTTTAATTCTTTTAATTATTAGATTACCAAAATGCCCTTAACTTAAAAATATTTTATTACATCCATTTTATGTCTATTTTTTTCCAAAAATTAACCAATGGTCTAATTACTAATTAAGAACCTCCAATTTAAAAACTCATAACAATTGGAAACTTCTAACATGTGGGACTCAACTTTTGGACTTTTTACAATTTAGTCCTTTTGAGTAAATTGAGTGCCCAAACATCAAAATTTTAGAACAAAATTTTGACGAAATCATTTCGTGAAATCATAGACCATAAAAATATAATAAAAATAAATTTTCATACGTCAGATTTGTGGTCCTGAAACCACTGTTCTGACTAGGCCCTAATTCGGGATGTTACAATTCTCCTCCATTTAGGGATTTTCGTCCTCAAAAATCTTACCAGAAGAGTGGTTTGGTTTTCACATAAACTCCACTATCACATAATCATTGCTAAATAAATTTTACTCAGGCTATGCTTAACACTTTGCTCTTTAATTTCTCATACTAGAGTCATAAGCAATTCTTTGCCATTACGACACATCAACTGGATCTTGATCTTAATCCGCTTAAAGAGAACTAACATACTAGGAAATCTGACAATCTCGAAGATACATGATTCCATTGATTCGTTAAGAGAGGATTCAACACATACCGAAATGATTTGCAGATTTCATGAAACATTCAACAACAAGCCACAAAACATCTTTCTCTTTCAAAGATAAGAATAATCCTAATAACAATTCATGTATCCAAATACAAAGATCAAAAATGTCGAGTTCCAAACACGAGCACCATCACATCACTCCTGTGAATTTTCTTGCAAACTCTCTGTATAAGCTTGGGATTTTCTACCCAATCACTTGAAATCACATTTTCTTTTCTCAAAGACCATACTATAACAACTCAAGTCATCTACGCTATCACAACTCAGATCTGGCTATAATATTAGATACGTTGAGTTATTACACTACTTTTTTTTTGTTTTATAACGCATCATAAACCATTTAACAACATATAGCTGAAAATCCAGAAGTCTCTGCCCAATGCAGACTGAACCAGTTCTAAGGCTTCGGTTAACAATGTTCTCGTCTATTCAAAGTTTTACTAACATGTTATAAACCTTTTGACTTTCACAAGACGAATATTGTATTATTCAAAGCAACTTTGAATCATATCGAAATCTTCTAGTATATATACACTCTTCATTCAAACTATCTGTCTTTTACCCGAAAAGAAATAAAATCTCATTCTCAGACGTTAATATCCTATTTAATTTTTCAAATAATAACCAATACCGATTTAACAACCAAGTTAGTCTCAATCATCAATGATGACATTTCAAGAAATCCTCCTTTCCAGTCGATAGAACGATTCAACATGAAAGCATTCAAAATTCACTTCTCATGCCAATCAAAGTCTGTTTCAACCGTATTAACTCATAATTACAAGAATATCCCGACTAAAAGTATTAACTTGATTAACTTACTTGAGAATAGAAACCATATACTGGAATCATCATGTTGCTATAATCAAACCAGAAACATAATCATAATTGACATAGTCATCGTAAGCTAAAGGATGCACTTTAGGAACGAGCTATGATTAATAATTTATGGAATAGATATGGAAAGAAAACCCAATAAAGAAGTCCGAGACAAAGAAATCCAAGTTACAATACCATATTGGTAGATCATGGACAAAACTCATAATAAAACATGAAAGATCTTGATAATTCCTTAGAGACAAGAAATCCGGAAGAATACATCATTCAGACCCACTGGGAATAGATACAACAAGAACTATATACTTCCCATATATGTATATATATCAGACAAAGTAATAATTAGAAGAAACAGAATCATAACGTCATGTGTATTTTCTCATAAAGTCTCAATAGACGAAATGTAACAGAATACCCGAGAGAAATAGAACAACACCAATTATAAACCAATTAGGTTATCAATGCTTTCGTCAAACATCAAGATTAGAAAGCATCCTTGTACAATAAAAATTTATTAGAAGATAGGTAGTCATAATAACACTTCCGAGAACAAATGAATCCTTAGGTTACCTTAAGAGAAACAATCATAATCTACTCACTGTAAGCTGTTACACTCAAATGTCATACATTTTAAATATTATTCCTTCAATTATTTCTATCATCATTAATCCCGTATTATTTCTTTCACTGAAGAAAATAAGTTCAAAAGGAATTTTGGTTACCACATTCTTTCAACATCGTGTTTGAATCAGTCGGTTTACTAAAGTTAATTTCTCCTCTTATTACGATTTTTTATAAACCGAATAATCTTTAAATCAACCTGATATCTTTCTATTTTTATCTTTACTTATCAATTCATTCACAAACTATGACCATATTTATAATCGTTCCACAGCTGATCTCTTTGGTTTCACACTTGGGAGCTTATCCCATAGATCTCGTAAAATCCTTAAGGGGGAGGGGTCGTAAGATCCCTAACTTGTCTCTCATACGCATATACATATGACTCTATTTCATCATTATAGTAACATTTTCACAAACATAGATGAGTGTAGAACAATCTAAGCTCTCGTCCAACACATCATCATATACATATCATTATAGTCATATAACTCGATTCAATCAATTTAGCACAGTTATTTAAGCTATGCGAGTTTGCCAATCATACTTATTTAAACAAGCATACACGAACATTTGTTCTATTAATAAGGTTGGTGAGTTACTCAAATACATACGTTCACTCGAGCAAATCAGTCATATACATCATAGGGCTATCAATTAAACATAGATAAACTCATTACAATATAACCCTTTATCTCACTTATAGATATCATTGCAATCCATCAACATTCAATGTCCAATCGGGACAATGACATTTTTATCCGTAACATAATATTGCAAACCTTTATTCATACCTTTATGAATTTCATTTTATCACATTCACTTAATCAAACAAGTCAAGTGCACAATATCATATGAATATCAAACAAGCATAGGTACTCATCGTAACATGAACTTTCATCTCACATGCTATCACATATGTCATGAACTTTTATTCATAATTTTCTGAATCCAGGCTTATCATGACTATACTTTACTCGAATACCTTAGCATTGCATTTAACATGGTCGGTGTAGCTCGGTTGGAGAGTACCTCATCCAAACAAGATAGTTCTCATTCACGCAGAGAGACATCACACTATTACGGATCGACGGCATGTATAGCAAGACTCTCATTCATGCTAGGTCAGCCTGAGAACTGACTAAACCATAGCTCTGATACCACTAAATGTAACTGTAACACCCCATACCTGTATCCTACATCGTGACAGAATATGAGGTGTTACCTCACTTAAACTTGTGCTTACAACCATTTCCAAGTCTCCAAGACTTGGACACATTTAAAACTTCCTCAAACTTATCAACATATCCTTAATATGGGCCTTCAAATGCCCAAAACACACCTTGTAAATCACTCAGAACCAACTCGGGTTCTTTTGCCAACTATAGAAAAATGTCACTTGACACAGAGGCACACGCCCATGTGAAAGGGCAACACGCCCATGTCCTCCACCCGTGTGGAATTAATCTAAATGCACACCTACAGGGGTTTTCACACGACCTGGCACACGCCCATATCTTGGCCCGTGTCCTTCACACGACCATGACACGCCTGTGTACAAAAACTTAGACATTCTGTTTCTAACGTCAGCAACCCCAAAATGTCACACGACCAAGGCACACGCCCGTGTGCTAGGCCGTTTCCTTCACATGGCTGAGACACATGGCTGTGTCTCTGTCCGTGTGTTTATTATCATGCATACTGACTTAAAATTTTTACGTTAAGGGGACACACGGCTGGACCACATGCCCATGGGGCTGAATGTATGTCACACACGGCCTAGTCACAAGCCCATTTGTCTACCCGTGTGGATAAAATTAGGCTATTTACTAAGCCTCTTTGCCACCCTTACTTATACAACCTACACAAAAGCAACCAAAACCAGTACAAGACTATATTTCATGCAAAAAAATCAGCCACAATAGACAACATTTCATTTGTGTATTTTACTCATCCATGAACATAAAACCATTTGCATATATCAAAATGAATATTAGCCATCATTCGAGGCTTAATACAAAATGAGGAATTTATCCCAAGCCAACACATTTGGCCAAATTAATAACAACACAAAACACAAGTCTAGTTCCCTATACATGCCATATTCAAAAATATAAATCAAACTATATCGAATGCTTCGATTGATAGTGTGATCGATATCTCTAACTTCCGTTGATTCTTGAGCTGGATAGGCGGCACTATAAGAAGATGAAAAAAAGAGAGGAAGTAAGCATAAAGCTTTGTAAGTTGCACATAAATAAATATACAACACAACTTTACCGTTCATCAACAAGCTCATAGTATACAAGTGGGCATAAGTAAGACTTACTCATCAATATTCAATACACATCATATAACATATATTGAGCTCACGACTCAAACATACCAAATAGGTACCTGTATCACTCACAACACGGTTATACTTTCCTCAATGACTAGAAATCATAACTTTCACCATTGAGCCATTTGCAACACTATCGGACATCCATTAGGCTCAAACATGGGTAAGGTGCCATGTCCCAGGCACGGTCTTACACTAGCTCATGTCTCAAGTCGAATCCATGTCCCAGACATGGTCTTACACTGACTATCATCTCGTAGTCGATGCATGTCCTAGACATGTCTTACACTAGCTTACGTCTCGAGGCTGATGTTTTTCCCAGACATGTCTTACACCAACACTCGTCTCAATGCCGATGCCATGTCCCAGACATGGTCTTACACTGGCTCTCATAATGTGGCCGATGCATGCCCCAGACATGTCTTACACTAGCTCACACAAATGACTCAATCGTCATGGCATGAATATCCGATTTATTTCCTAGGGTTCGAACAGGAATTCTACTATCTCTATTCTCATCACATTTTCTCATTTCCACAAATCAAGCAATTTATGCTATAATAATTTCAATATAATTTAAACACATACACATATATATATTATCTTTATCAATGTAGTTGTATTATTTACATACAACTTACCTCGGATTTCAGAATGTAGCGACTAGACGGTTTAGTCGATTTGCTTGGCTTTCCCCTGGTCTAGGTTCGGACTTGGTAATTCTTGATCTATAATAGCAAAATGTACTTATTTAGTCACTAAATAGAATTTAGCAATCGAAAATTCATATCTTTGGTAAAATGACCATTTTGCCTCTAGATTTTAGAAAAATAGCCATTTTACCCCTAAGTCTTAAAATCAATTTTTATCGAATTTATTCATGTCTTATGCCTACCCAAACACTTTTTACACTTATAGCAATCCAAAATTTGCATTTTTGACACATTTATCATCTATTTTGCAACTTGTGCAAAATGGCCCTTTTAGGTGTTTTCATGCTAACACCTTTCACAAAAGTTGTTTATAAGACACCCAAGACTCAATTTCTTCCATTAATTTTTAGAAAAATACACATATGATTTCATGGCAAAACCCTACACTCTCCCAACCATCTTGCAAGATAGTCCGCTCATTTGAAAGCTCATGTTTCAAGGGGCCAAAAAATGTAAAAATCATCAAAAAAGAGTATGTAAATCACTTACTTGCAAGAGGAATGAGTTGCTAAAATTTTTAGGGGTTCAAAACCCATAAAATGGCTAAAAATTGGTGGTAGAGAAGAAGATGAGAATGTGGTATCATATTTTTCTTATTTTATTTCTATTTTGTTCAAATTAGCCACCAAACCCAACCAAATTTGGACTTTTTGACCAAATTGCCTCTCATGGCCGGCCAAGCTCTAACTTAGGGTCTAATTGCCTTTTAAAGACCCCTAATTTAGGTTCTCTAGCTATTTGAAACTTTTAGCTATCCATTTAGGACTTTTGCATTTTATGCGATTTAGTCCTTTTTCACAATTAAGCTCACAAACGCTAAAATTTCTTCACCAAATTTTTCATGCACTCTTAAAAACATACTATAATATCTAAATAATAATAAAATAATTTATATAAATTCATATTTGTGGTTCCAAACCACTATTTTGACTAGGCCCTAAATCGGCCTGTTACATTTCTCCCCCTTAGGGATTTTTGTCCCCAAAAATCTTACCGGCGAATAGGTTCGGGTACTAATCTCTCATAGTCTCCTCGGGTTCCCATGTGGCTTCCTCGACTCCATGTCTATGCCAAAAAAATTTCACAAGTGCTACACTCTTATTACTCAACTGTTTGACTTCACGAGCCAATGCCTTGACCGGCTCTTCGCCATAAGTCATGTTCGGATGAATCGCAACTTCCGTTGGCACAATCACATGCGAAGGGTTTGATTTATATCGGCGTAGCATGGACACATGAAACACATCGTGGATCTTTTCCAATTTTGGTGGCAAAGCCAATCGATAGGCAACCGGCCTTCTCTCAGTAACCTCATAGGGTCCTATGAAACGAGGACTCAACTTGCCTTTTCTACCAAATCTGAGAACTTTCCTCCACGTGGATACTTTCAAAAACACTCGATCACCAACTTGGAATTCGATGTCATTTTGTTTTAAATCCGCATAGGATTTCTGCCTATCTGAGGCAGTCATCCAATAGTCGTAGATTATTTTAACTTTTTCTTCGGTCTATTTGACTAAATCGACCCCGTGAATTTTACTTTCTCTTAATTCAGCCCAATATAAGGGTGTTCGACACTTTCGCCCATAAAAAGCCTCATAAGGCACCATTTTCAGACTTGACTGATAACTGTTGTTGTAGGCAAATTCAACCAATGGCATGTACCTTTCCCACCTACCTTGAAATTCGAGAACACAACACCGCAACATGTCTTCTAAAATCTGAATCACTATTTCTGACTGACCGTCGGTTTGCACGTGAAATGCCGTGCTGAAACTTGACTTTGTTCCCAAAGCCTCTTGTAACTTTTTGTAAAACCTCAAAGTAAATCTCGAATCTCTATCCGAAACAATTGATAAGGGTATCCCGTGTAGTCTCACAATCTTCGAAATATACAAGTCAACCAATCTCTCAAGGGAGTAGTCAGTACACACTGGTATGAAATGCGCCGACTTTTTTATCCTATCCACAATAACCCAAACAGCATCTTTTTTCTTCGAGGTCAATGGAAAACCTGTTACAAAGTCCATAGTAATCCGATCCCACTTCCACTCAGGGATCATAATAGGTTGAAGTAGACCCGAAGGTACTTGGTGTTCAGCCTTCACTTGCTGACACACAAGACACTTGGAAACAAACTCTGAAATGTCTCTTTTCATTCCCGACCACCAGTACACTTTCCTCATGTCGTTGCACATTTTCACACTACCCGGGTGAACGGACAAACAACCACTGTGCACTTCTTGCAGAATCTTCCGAATAAGCTCACTGTCCTTGGATACACAAACTCTATCTTTAAACATTAGACATCCATTGGTGCTAATCCAAAAATCTATTTCAATTCCGGACTCATATTGAGTTCTCTTGGCCTGCAAATCTTTGTCAGCGTTCTGAGCTTCACGGATTTCTTGCAGAAATATCGGCCTAGCTCTCAACTCTGCCAGAATCGAACCATCATCTAACAAAGCCAAATTGGCGTTCAATGCTCTTAACGCAAACATCAATTTTCTACTTAATGCATCGGCGACCACATTCTCCTTTCCCCGGTGGTAGTTGATAATTAACTCATAATCTTTTATTAGCTCTAACCATCGTCGTTGCCGTAGGTTCAACTCCTTTTGAGTCATCAAGTAATTAAGACCCTTGTGATCGGTGAATACTCGGCATTTCTCACCATACAAATGGTGTCTCCAAATCTTTAATGCAAACACTATAGCTGCTAGTTCCAAGTCATAGGTCGGGTAATTTATCCCGTGTGGCTTAAGTTGTCTTGAGGCATAGGCTATAACCTGGCCTTCTTGCATAAGCATACACCCCAAGCCATTCAAGGAGGCATCGCTATATATCACAAACTCCTTGCCTGACTCCGGTTGCACTAAAACTGGGGCTTCAGTTAACAAAGCCTTTAGTTTCTCGAAACTCTGTTGGCACTTTTCTGTCCATTTGAACTTGACATCTTTTTGCAACAGCCTTGTCATCAGCGTAGCTATCATAGAGAATCCATTTACAAATCGCCTATAATATCTAGCCAAACCTAAAAGGCTTCGAACCTCAGCCACATTCCTCGGCGATTTCCACTCAACAATAGCCGAGATCTTGCTTGGGTCAACTCTAATCCCATCACCCGACACAATGTGTCCTAGAAATCTGACCTCTTTAAGCCAAAATTCACTCTTACTGAACTTGGCATAAAGCTGCTTATCTCTCAAACTTTGTAGAACCGTTCTCAAATGCTCCACCTGCTCACCCTCATCACACGAGTAAATTAGTATGTCATCAACAAAGACCACTACGAACTTATCCAAATATGGCCAAAAAAATACGGTTCATCAAATCCATAAACACCGCCAGGGCATTAGTTAAACCAAAGGGCGTGACGAGGAACTCATAATGCTCGTATCTTGTCCCAAATGCAGTCTTTGGTGCATCTTGCTCTCTAACTGTCAACTGATAATAACCAGACCTCAAGTCTATCTTGGAGGCTCCCTTCAACTGATCGAATAAATCATCAATCCTTAGAAAATGATACTTGTTCTTCACAGTTACCTTATTAAGCTGTCTATAGTCAATACATAACCTCATCGACCTGTCTTTCTTTTTCACAAGCAACACTGGTGCGCTCCGCGATGAATAACTAGGTCTCGCAAAACCTTTATCTGTTAACTCTTGTAGCTGTACTTTCAACTCTTTCAACTCTGTTGGGGCAATTCTATACAGAGCGATCGAGATAGGTGCCATACTAGGGACCAACTCGATACCAAATTCAACTTCCCTAGCTGGAGGTAATCTAGGTAACTCTTCCGGGAACACATCTATAACCTCACAAACCACTGGTATCAATTCAAGCTTCGACTCAGACACTTGAGTATTCAACACAAAAGTGAGATAAGCCTCATATCTTTTCCTCAAAGTTTTTTCAGCAACCAAAGATGATATTACTTTAGGCGATTTATTCGGTTCGTCTGGTCCAACCCAAAGGATATTCCCATCTACACATTTCAACTCAATAATTTTCCTCCCATATTCCACTACAACATTATGAGAGGTCAACCAATCCATCCCAAGGATTACATCAAATTCATCAAACGACAATAACATAAAGTTAGCCAGAAAACAATGACCTCTAATTGTCAAAAGACAATTTCTACACACTTGGTCTACAAGCATATGTTTTCCTAAGGGCTTGGACACTTTTATCACAAATTCAGTTGACTCTACTATCATGCTCATAAGAGGTATCAATTCCATTCAAATATAGGAGTGGGTAGACCTCGGGTCAGTTAAAGCAGCAACAAATATATCATGAATAGAAAAGGTGCCAGTGATCACGTCGGGAGACTCTGTCTCTTCACAGGTATGAATAGCGTAAGTCCTTGCAGGTGCTCTGCCTTCGGACCTCACTGCATCATCTCTTGGCGTACTTTTGCTTGTAGCCCCACTTCCCGGGTTCTTTTGTGGTCTACCCCTTAATGGAACACTACTTCCCTTTACTTCTTGCTTTTTCTCTCCCTTTTCTAATTCGGGACAGTCTCGGATGAAATGGTCCAGTGACTCACATTTAAAACACTCTCTTTCTTTGACTCGGCACTCATTGAAATGGCATCTACCACATTGTGAACATTCTGGCCTATTTGGCCGAGCACTATTGATGCTCGTAACAGAAGTGGTCTGGGTTCTAGAAGTTACGTTCTGTCGGTTCTTACTCCTATTAGAAAGCCCTACCGAAGCATTCGATCGGGTAGTGAATTCCTTTGATCTCTTGGATGAGGTCTGATGTAACTTCCCCATCTGTCTCTTCTTTGAGTCCTACGACTCAATAGCCACTTTCCTCCTTTCTTTAACCAACTCTTCTACCTTGCATGCTCTCTCAACTAGCACTACAAATTCTATTAGCTCTAAAATGCCAACAAATACTTGGATATCCTCATTTAGACTATCCTCAAAGCTTTTGCATATAGCGGCTTCTGAGGACACGCACTCCCGCATGTATTTACTGAGTTTCACAAACTCTCGTTCATATTCCGTCACAATCCTATTACCTTGTTTCAACTCTAGAAATTTCTTCCTTTTTTGGTCTATGAACCTCTGGCTAATGTACTTCTTTTGGAACTCTTCTTTGAAAAATTCCCAAATTATTCTCTCTCTCGGTACCACAGACACGAGTATGTTCCACCACTAGTAGGCTAAATCTCGTAAGAGCAATATGGCACACTTCACGCAATCCTCAGATGTGCACGATAGTTCATCAAATACCCTGATGGTATTCTTTAACCAAAACTTTGCTTTCTCCGGGTCGTCATCTATGTTAGACCGAAATTTCTCAGCCCCTTGTTTTTGAATCTTGTCTACCAGAGGTTTCTCTCTCCTAATTATGCCCGCACCTTGCGGAGCTACCGGGGCATACTGAGGAATCAGAGGAAGTGGGAGAGGTGGGGTGTTCTGATTCGTATAAATGAACTCAGTGTACCAAGCGTCCATCATTTAGAGTTAGGCTTCTCTAGCCCCTCCGCCTTGGCCCATAGTCACGGGCTCACTCTCAACTGACGCGGTCCCTTCAGCGGGAGCCAGCGTATTACTCTCCATGTCATCCGCTGTAGCTTTATCAAGATCCATTTACTATATGAAAACATAATTTATAATCGTCAGGATTCGTCACACTATCAATATACAGTTATGGCATGTATAGCTAGACTCGTACTCCTACTAGGCTAGTCCTAGAACCGACTAAACCATAGCTCTGATACCACTAAATGTAACACCCTATACCCATATCCTACATCGTGACGGAATACGAGGCGTTACCTCACTTAAACTCGTGCTTACAACCATTTTCGAGTCTCCGAGACTTGGACACATTTAAAACTTTGTCAAACTTATCAACATATCCTTAATATGGGCCTTCGAATGCCCAAAACACACTTTGTAAATCACTCGGAACCAACTCGGGTTCTTTTGCCAACTATATAAAAATGTCACTTGACACAGGGGCACACGCCCGTGTGAAAAGGAAATACGCCCGTGTTCTCTACCCGTGTGGAATTAATCTAAATGCACACCTACATGAGTTTTCACATGGCCCGGCACACGCCCATGTCCCTGTCCAGTATCCTTCACACGACCATGGCACGCCCATGTCCTAGCCCGTGTGTAAAAACCTGGACATTCTGTTTCTAACATCAATAACCCCAAAATGTCACACGGCCAAGGCACACGTCCGTGTGCGAGGCCGTGTCCTTCACACGGCTAAGACACATAGCCGTGTCCCTACCCGTGTGTTTATTATCATGCATACTGACTTAAAATTTTTACGTTAAGGGGACACACGGCCTGATCACATGCCCATGGGGCTGAATGTATGTCACACACGGCCTAGTTACATGCCCGTGTGTCTACCCATGTGGACAAAATTAGGCTATTTACCAACCCTCTTTGCCACCCTTACTTACACAACCTACACAAAAGCAACCAAAACCAGTACAAGACTATATTTGATGCAAAAAAATCAGCTACAATAGACAACATTTCATTTGTGCATTTTACTCATCCATGAACATAACACCATTTGCATATATCAAAATGAATATTAGCCATCATTCGAGGCTTAATACAAAATGAGGAATTTATCCCAAGCCAACACATTTGGCCAAATTAATAACAACACAAAACACAAGTCTAGTTCCCTATACATGCCATATTCAAAAATATAAATCAGACTAAACCGAATGCTTCGATTGATAGTGTGATCGATATCTTTGACTTTCGTTGATCCTTGAACTGGATAGGCGGCACTATAAGAAAATGAAAAAAAGAGAGGAAGTAAGCATAAAGCTTTGTAAGTTGCACATAAATAAATGTACAACACAACTTTACTGTTCATCAACAAGCTTATAGTACACAAGTGGGCATAAGTAAGACGTACTCATCAATATTCAATACACATCATTTAGCATATATTGAGCTCACGACTCAAACAAACCAACTAGGTACCTCTATCACTCACAACATAGTTATACTTTCTTCAATGACTAAAAATCATAACTTTCACTGTTGAACCATTTGGAACACTATCGGACATCCATTAGGCCTCAAACATGGGTAAGATGCCGATACCATGTCCCAGACACAGTCTTGCACTGGCTCATATCTCAAGTCAAAGCCATGTCCCAGACATGGTCTTACACTAAATATCATTTTGTAGCCGACGCATGTCCCTGACAGTCTTACACTGGCTTACGTCTCGAGGCCGATGCATGTCCTAGACATGTCTTACATTAGCATTCGTGTCAATGCTGATGCCATGTCCCAGACATGGTCTTACACTGGTTCTCGTAATGTGCCGATGCATGTCCCAGACATGTCTTACACTAGCTCATACAAATGACTCAATCGTCAAGGCATGAATATCCGGTTTATTTCCTGGGGTTCCAATGGGAATTCTATTATCTCTATTCTTATTACATTTTCTCATTTCCACAAATCAAGAAATTTATGCTATAATAATTTCGATACAATTCAAACACACATATATATTGTCTTTATCAATGTAGTTGTATTATTTACATACAACTTACCTCGAATTTCAGAATTTAGCGACTAGACAGTTTAGTCGATTTGCTTGGCTTTCCCTCGATATAGGTTCAGACTTGGTAATTTTTGATCTATAATAGAAAAATGTACTTATTTAGTCACTAAATAGAATTTAGAAATCGAAAATTCACATCTTTGGTAAAATAACCATTTTGCCCCCTAAATTTTGACAAAATGACCATTTTACCCCTAGGTTTGAAAATTGATTTTTATCGAATTTCTTCATATCTTATGCCTAGCCGAACACCTTTTACACTTATAACAATCCAAAATTCCCATTATTTGACGCATTTATTATCTATTTTGCAACTTGTGCAAAATGACCCTTTTAGGTGTTTTCATTTTAACACCTTTCACAAAAGTTATTTATAAGACACCCAAGATTCAATTTATTCCATGAAATTTTAGAAAACTACACATATGATTTCATGGGAAAACCCTACACTCTCCCAACCATCTTTGAAGATAGTTCCCTCATTTGAAAACTTATGTTTCAAAGGGTCAAAAAATGTAAAAATCATCAAAAAAGAGTATGTAAATCACTTACTTACAAGAGGAATGAGTTGCTGAAATTTTTGGGAGTTCAAAACCCCTAAAAATGGCTAAAAATCAATGGTAGAGAAGAACATGAGAATGTGATATCATATTTTTCTTATTTTATTTCTATTTTAGTCAAATTAGCCACCAAACCCAACCAAATTTGGGCTTTTTGACCAAATTGTCTCCCATGGCCGGCCAAGCTCTAACTTAGGGTCTAATTTTCTTTTAAGACCCCTAATTTAGGTTCTCTAGCTATTTGACACTTTTAGCTATCCACTTAAGACTTTTGCATTTTATGCGATTTAGTCTTTTTTCACAATTAAGCTCACAAACGCTAAAATTTCTTCACCAAATATTTCATGCACTCTTAAAAACATACTATAACATCTAAATAATAAAATAATTTCTCTAACTTCGGATTCATGGTCTTGAAACCACTATTTCAACTAGGCCCTAAATCAGGAGTTACAGTAACGCACCCTAACCGTGTCCGACGCCGGGACAGGATACGAGGCATTACCGACTTAAACATAAATAGTCATGCAAACTGAGCCATAAAATTTTGTTCAAATTTAAAAATTTTCACTTTCTATCTTAAAGTCCCTTATTTGGGCCTACGAGGCCTTAAGTGTGCTATGAAAGTAATTAGGGACTAAACCGAGAAATTTGGAAGGTTTAGGAAAATTTATGACATTTTTTCCAAGAAGCGGAGCCACACGCTCGTGTGGACATAGGGACATGCCTATGTGTCTTCAACACACCCATGTCCTCAGGCCGTGTAACTCTCTAACTATGATGTCATCATGCAAAATGAACCACACGGCCAAGCCACACGCTCCTGTGCTAAGCTGTGCCATTCACACGGCTCAGACACATGGCCATGTCTCTACTCGTGTGACTAACACTTAGGCTATTTTCCAAGCCTTTGTGTTACCCTTAATTTCCACAATTCATTACATATATTAAGGACACATATCATGGCATCATTTTATTGATTTAACCTCATTCATTAAGAAATATTCTTAACATTAACATGTCATTATTCACGTATTTCGTATTCTCGTGCAATATTAAGTCTAGATGCAAACATCTATGACCATTAATCTTACTATTGCACCACCTTTACTAATAATCTAGAATTATTCACTTATCACTTGTGTCATTAGACCTTGAGCATTCAAGTTCAATCAACATCATCATCTTTTCTTTTCTACATCATGCATTTTCTCATAGGAATGACCGGTTCGATTGGTCATGAAGCATTCATCATACACACATGTTATACACCAACATGGATTTTTAACAAGCATATCCACATCACAAACATTAGGGCTTAACATGGATAAATAGGCTTACAAGCCATAATCATTATAAGCAACATCTCATGGCTATATACAGTGAATCATTATAAGACAATGCATTTGACTACTCATAACAACATCTATCATAAAACTAAGTCCCTATACATGCCACTCACTTGGAATCGCTAGCATAAATATATTAATATTTCAAAGGTAATGTCTCAATAGTGTGATGCTGCCTCCGATAATCTCCAACCCCGAGTCGACCTGAAAACACTAAGGAAATGGAAAGGAGGGAGTAAGTTTTACGCTTAGTAAGCTCATATGAAAAATAATAAGCAATGTGATAATGTGCTATTTTTAAATTCTTTCTCTTTATTCAAAGTCTTGTCAAGTTGTTTGCTTGAGTCACGGTCACTAAAATGTTCATATCCGGAGCTATGCAACTCTGAATTGAGAACCGTAAAATTTCTATAATTTTTGGTTTGGCCAATATGTATAGTTTATTCTTTAAAGTTACCCCTGTTTCGCTGTCTGATAGTTCTGACCTCTCTTAACTATGAATTAATTATCTCATAGTACGGGACTTGGATGATGCTTCTATCTATTTCTCTTGAAAATAGACTCATTAAGGATTTTAATAATGTAAATTATAACCCATAATAATTTTTTTAAAATTTGTATTGATTTTCGAAAGTTAAGACAGGGGAGTCCGAGATCACTATGACCCTGTTTCACAAAAATTTGAATATCTCATCATATGAGATTTTGTTTCTTACACCATTTCCTTTATCTGAAACTAGACTCGATAAGCTTTAATTTTATATTTTACTCAGCCTCTAACTCAATTTCCACTATTCTTGGTGGATTTTCAAATTCGTACCGTTGCTATTGTACTAATCTGTCTTAGTGCAACATAATGATAACCATCACAAATTTGTTATAGAAATTATTCTCATAAATATCACACATTCATTTGCATTCTTATCACAAGTCCATTTCATTTCACATGGCAAACACATGCTCATGGCTCTCGAGTACGTACCTATGCTATCTCTTAGCACAACCACTCGTCCAAACATGACAATTAGATACATCATACTAGTATCATCTAAGCATAGATGAGTTTATCATTTCAAGTATTTCCATTCCATTTCTCATATTAATTCCTGTTGAAGTCCTCGAAATCTCGACGGATATCACATTTATCGTCAAGTCATGCAAGTGATCATTTCAAGTACGAACTCTCGCGAACCTCACTCATTACGATGAGATTACCAGTCCAGGGTAAATCCCCCGTATCATAACTCATAGAGTGTTGTCGGGATTAACAGTCCAGGCTAAATCCCTTACAATGACATACACTCTCATAAACTAGGATCTGAATCACCAGTGCAGGCTAAATTCAGTCCTTAATCGGATTACCCGTCCGGGCCAAATCCTTAATGGACCCATATTCTTTGGGAGGCTCGATCACTTAAGGAACACCCGTCTGGGATAGATCCTTTCTATATTGAAATTAATAGATTACCCATCCAAGCTAAATCCTTTTCTGCAACACATGCAGGATCTCATGTCATGTAAACAATGATTTATCCATCAGATATTCCATTTTATTTAACCGAGAATTTTCTCCTTTCATCAAGTATATCAATATGCATAGATGATCATGCAATGTACATTCAATTCAACACATTTTCATGTTTATTTGGGCATTGGTCCATACAACCAAAAATAACATATCACCTAGTTTTCATACAAACTTATTCATTTCATTTAAAATGTCAATTTCCATCAAATGTCCATTAACGTTAAATTCAATACAATCATAGCAAGATATATTTCATATATAACAATAATAACATGAATAATATGCTTATTAAATCACGTGAACTTACCTCGAATACGGAAACGGCAAAATTACCATTTTAGTCCAAAACTTGTATTTTCCCGATTAAAGCCCGAATCTCGATTTCCTTGATCTATCATTTTAAATATAGCATATTTAGGACTCACATTATTCAAATTGACCCAAAATCATATCTTTGTAAAATTACATTTTTGCCCTTTAACTTTGTCAAAATTACACTTTTGCCCCTAGGCTCGTAAAGTGATTTTTATTCAATTTTCCCATTCTATAGGCCTAGCCGAACAATTTTCATAACTATAAAAAACTACAATTCTCATCATAACACCCTTTTATACCATTTTTATAACTTTTACAAAACGGTCAGTACGTACGTTTCGTCGAAAATCACTTAGTAAAAGTCGTTTATTTAACACCCAACACTCATTTTCTACCATTAGAAATCAAAATACAAGCATGTCACTCATGGGTAAATTTTTAAACAGAAGCCCTAGCTCAAAATAATGTTAGAAATTAGTAGATCATGTTATCGAGACTTAAAAAACGTAAAGAACATTAAAAACGGGGCTTGGGATCACTTAGAAATGAGCTTGGAAGCTTGAACCAAACCTTAGCCATGGTGTCCACACTAGTTTCGGCTGGATGGAGAAGATGATAGCCAATTTTGGCTTATTTTCTGTTTTTAATTCTTTTAATTATTAAATTACCAAAATGCCCATAACTTAAAAATATTTTATTACATCCATTTCATGTCTATTTTTTCCAACAATTAATCAATGGTATAATTTCCAATCAAGGACCTCCAATTTAAAAACTCATAACAATTGGACACTTCTAACACGTGGCACTCAACTTTTGCACTTTTTACAATTTAGTCCTTTTGACTAAATTGAGTGCCCAAACATCAAAATTTTCGAACGAAATTTTCAAGAAATGATTTCGTGAAATCATAGACCATAAAAATATAATAAAAAAATTTTATTACGTCAAATTTTTGGTCCCGAAACCACTGTTCCGACTATGCCCTAATTCAGGTTGTTACAATACTTGATGTTCCAAGATAGGATTTGTGTTCCTAAAAGTACCGAACTAATTCAGAAGATCTTAAGTGAGGCACGTAGTAGCCATTGGTCAGTCCATCCGGGAAGTACTAAAATGTACAATATTTAAATAGACTGTATTGGTGGCCAGGTATGAAAAAGGATATCTCAGAGTTTGTTTCGAAATGCTTGATATGTCAACAAGTGAAAGCCGAACGCCAAGTACCTTTTGGGTTACTTCAACCCGTGACTATTCCCGAGTGGAAATGGGACCGGATTACTATGGATTTCTTAATGGGACTACAGTTGTCACCAAGAAAGAAAGATGCGGTTTGGGTCGTGGTGGATCGATTAACTAAGTCGGCTCACTTGATTCCGGTACATACTGACTACTCACTCGATAAGTTAGCTGAGTTGTATGTTTTTGAAATTGTGAGACTTCATGGAGTACCTTTGTCGATCATATCGGATAAAGATCTGAGATTCACATCCCGATTTTGGAAGAAGCCCCAAGAGGCTTTAAGTACAGGATTGAGTTCTAGTACCACTTTTTATCTGCAAATCGATGATCAGTAAGCGAGAGTAATCTAGTTTTTGGAAGATATGCTCTGATGTTGTGTATTAGAATTTCAAGGCAGTTGGGAAAGGTATTTTTCGTTGGTGGAATTTTCTTATAATAACAGTTTTTAGTCGAGTTTGAAAAATGGCGCCTTATGAGGCTTTGTATGGGCGTAAGTGCCGAACGCCTTTGTATTGGACTGAACTTAGAGAGAGTCAGATTCACGGAGTCGATCTAGTTATGGAAACCGAAGAAAAAGCAAGAGTAATCCATGATTGCTTGAAGGCCACTTCAGATAGACAAAAATCCTATGCTAATTTGAAGCGAAAAGAGATCGAGTTTCAAGTCGGTGATAAGGTATTTTTGAAAGTGTCGCAATGGAAGAAAGTTACCGAAAGGATAAGGCCGGTGGCATATCGATTAGCCTTACCGTCTGAGTTAGAGAAGATTCATGATGTGTTCCATGTGTCTATGTTACGCTGATACCTATCAGATCCATCGTATGTGATTTCACCAACTGAGGTTGAAATTCGACTTGACACGACTTATGGTAAGGAACTGATCAAGATTTTGGCTCGGGAAATCAAACAATTGAGAAACAAAAGTGTATCACTTGTGAAAGTACTATGGGGTAGACATGGGGTTGAAGAGGCCACTTGGGAGCCTGAGGAGATTATGAGAAATCAATACCCAAACCTTTTCACTGGTATGATTTTCGGGGACGAAAATCTCTAAGGGAAGAGAAATGTAACAGCCCAATTTTGGGGCTAATCAAAAAAGTGGTTTCGAGACCACAAATCTGAGGTTGAGAAATTATTTTTATTATTTTAATATTATTTTATGTGTTATAGTATGATTTTATGAGTGCATGAAAATTTTGATGAACAAATTTTAGCAATTGTAAGCTTAATCGAGAAAAAGGATTAAACCGCATAAAGGGTAAAAGTTTTATTTTACTTGATAGATAGACCAAATAGCTAGAGAACCATAATTGGGGTCTTTAAAGGGAAAATAGACCCTTTTTAGGAGAGTGGCTGGCCATAGGGGGGACAAGAGAGGTCAAAGGTCAATATTACGTGTGTTTGGTGACTTAATTGATTAAAATAAAAATAAAAGAAAGAGAAAAAGATATCATCTTGTTTTCATTTCATTCCCACTAAAAATACTAGCAAATTGAGGGTTTTTGGAAGCTTGAAATTGCAGCCACTCTCCATTTTTGAAAGTAAGTGATTTAGATAACCTTACTAGATAATTTTTATGTTTTTGGAGCCCCTAAAGCTTAATTTAGCTGTTGATGGGACTATTTTACAAAAAAGATTGAAAGTATAGGGTTTTTTCATGAAATATTTTGAGATGTTTGCTGAAATATTATGGAAGAAAATGAGTTATGGTGTTTAAATGAACAATTTTTGTGAAATAGTTTTCATGAAAACACCTAAATGGACTATTTTGTAAAGTTTATAAAATAAGTTGTAAATGTGTGAAATAATTGGAATTGTGGATTGTTTCTAGTATAAAAAGAATTCGTCTAGGCTTAATTCGTGAGAAAATTTGATGAAAATCGATTTACGAACCTAGGGGTAAAATCGTAATTTTGCGAAAGCCTAGAGGCGAAATGGTCATTTTGCCAAAATGTTGTCTATATAATGTCTTAATTAATGTGATGATTGAACTAGTGAAATTGTTATCATTTTAGATCAAGAAAAACGAGGAACGAACCTTGACCCGAGAAAAGACAAGGTGTATGAGGACTAGACTCGTTTTTACAAATTTTGTACTAAGGTAAGTTCACAAGTAAATAATGCAATGATAATAATGTATAAATACTTAAATGTTGCATGAGTTGTAATTCCCACCCTTGAAGGTAAGTTACAATATTTTGTCGTTATGCGGGATTATGTGTTAACTCTTTTATCATGAAATATATGATTGCCTAAGTGACCGAGTTTGTCGAAGGTAAGTCTACGAGAAAAGTCCCGTTTGAACTTTAGAAATAGATTAGGATACAATGTGACATGTCACTAGGAACTATGTGGTTATGAACTCATTTGTATATGTGATGTGCGATTATATAAATCCGGAGGCTAGTCAAGTACGTTCTACTGGTTGCTGGTAGCCCGGCATGTGTTGTAGGTGCCTGTCAGCTTGTGTGAGCAGCCCGTGTTGTTACGTCTTAACTGTCAACTTGTGCAAGTAGGCTTGTGATTAGCTCGAGAATGAGCAATATGTGATGTGTTAAATAAGGTAGCATGTGGCCACATATTGTGTTATGTGTATGTTTTCCGAGTATCCAATGATATTCCTATTGTTCAACGGGTAAGTCGGTAGTTATTCAACGACTAAGTCAATGATGAGAATTATGCAATTGTGTTACGAGTTAGTATAGGTATGTACATAAAACTCTTGAGTAAAGATTTCAATATGTTAAGTACTTGTGGTAAGAGTGTGTATAAGAAAGTTAAGCTTATGAAACTTTGTTTTGTTTTAACTATTGAGTCATGTTATTTATTATATGCATGTGAGCTTACTAAGCTTTATGCTTACACCCTTCCTTTCCATTTTGTTATAGTGCCGTCAAGCTAGTATCGGGGATCAAAAGGCGTTGGAGGCATTGATCACACTATCACCTGAAGCTTTGATATACCTAGTTCAAATGTTTTGATTTTTGGCATGTATAGGGACTTGAATCTTCAGTTTAGTGTCTTGTTAGTTTAGCGACAAGTGTTGGCACATATGATGGATGTGATATTCATTTTGTATAGGCCATTAAAGTTGGCTAATGTTAATTGTTATTACATGCATTTGATACAAGTTTCTAATAGTTGTGGCTGATTTGGTTATATATATGTTATGCTTTTATTGGTTTGGTTGATCTTGTGTAGGTTAATGTAAGTAAGGGTGGCAAAGAGACTTGGTAAATAGCCGTATTCTTGTCCACACGGCCAGCCCCATGAGCGTGTTGTCCGGTCGTGTGTCCCCTACACGTAAAAATTTCAACTCAGTATGCATGGTAGTAAACACACAAGTAGAGACACAGCCGTGTGACTCAGCTGTGTAGAGGACACGGCCTTTGGCCACGGGCATGTACCTTGGCCGTGTGCCCCTAATTGGATACTGACGTCAAAAATAGAATGTCATGGTTTTAAGATACAAGCTAAGACACAGGCGTGTCATGGCCGTATGAGGGACACGGGCGTGTGTTAAGCTGTATAAAAACCCATACAGGTTCGAATTTAGAATTTAATTCACACGGGCTCTGGAAATGGGTGTGTCCCATCAGACTTAGGCCGTGTGAACCACATGGGCTTTTAGCACGACCATGTCGTAATGGCCACACCGACGTGTTGCCCTTCCACACGGGTGTGTGCCCTATTTCTAAGGTCATCTTTCTAGAGTTTTTTAAAGGATCGGAATCGATCCTGAATGGATTCTGATGGATGTTTGGCGTCTCGTGAGTCTATGTTAATGAAGTTTAGACATTTTCCAAAAATGTTTTAAATTTTACCAAGTCTTGATGACTTGAAAACGTTTGACTACATGTGCTTAAGAGTTGTAGTGCCTCGTATTCCGTCCCAGCGTAGAGTACTGGTGTGGGGTGTTACATGCATAAGACACCATACTTTGCCTAGTTTAAACTTATCAACTTCATTCCATAATTATCGTTAACACATTTTTACACTTCATACTTATGCTAAGGTCTATCCATAGGCCAATTTAGTCACTTCAAAACCATCAAGTAATCTAGGGCACATTCACAATTCATCCATACCAAACACACATGACCACACCATATGAAACCTTTAGCACATGCATGCATATATGGATAGGTTTACAACCCAACAACCAATATGAGCCACATCATATGGCCATATACAAAACGAATCATATTCCCATTATGAGCCAATACATTTGGCCAAATCAAATGACACATACCCAATTAACTAAGTCCCTATACATTCCATAGACTTAAAGTGCTTGAAATCATTTATACCCTTCAATAGCTGGATAGTGTGATGGAATCTTTGACGATCTCAAACCCGAGCTAGCTTAGTGACCCTATAAAATGAGGAAAAAGGAAGGGGTAAGCTATATAGCTTAGTAAGTCTATATGAAAATAATAAGAGATTTATTGAAATGTTTTTTTTGTCATATTGTCAGAACATTTTCTTAAGTTATTACAATTATAATTGCACAAAATTCTACTATTTACTCTTGTTCATCTCAAGCTATCTACTCGAGTCATAGTTACTAAATCATTTATATCTTGAGATATGGAACTCCAAATTAAATCCACTAATTTTACCTAAAACTAGGCTCACATATTTTCTTACTATAAAATTTTCAGAATTTTTGGTCAAGCCATTAAGTACATTTTAATCTTTAAATTCTCCCCTGTTCTGCTATTAGTTTCAACCCTTCTTCACTAAAAAATAAGTATCTCACAGTACGGAATTTGGATAATGTTCCCATCTATTTATCTTGAAAATAGACTCGTTAAGGATTTAGTCATACGAATTCTAACCCATAATTATTTTCATATAATTTGTAATGATTTTCCAAATTTAAGACAAGGGAACCTAAAATCACACTAGCCTTGTCTCACAGAAATCCAAATATCTCATAACGTGAAATTATTTATCTTACACTGTTTCATCTATGTGAAACTAGACTCGATAAGTTTTAATTTCATTTTTTGTTCAACTTTTAAATCAATTTCCACAATTTTTGGTGGATTTTCAAATTCGGACTCCTACTGCTGTCTAAAACTGTTTTAGTATAAAATAATGATAACTAAGTTTATAACACCTTTACAAATCATTTCAACCATCATGGTAAAAATACATATTTATACATCATAAGCTTAGACCCATAATCACAAGGTCATCACAAAATTATTCTCATAGGCATGACTTACATATTTACATCCTTACCCAAGGTGCATCATAAACCGAAATCATTTCTCATGAGTTCTGCACACGTACCTGTACCACTTGTAACATTATCATAACTTTTCTCAATCATGACACAATCTTTAAATCATCCTTTGAACCAGTTGGAATACTAAAGGATACCCGATAAGCCTCATACAAAAGGGTAAAATCCTGATGCCATGTCCTGGACATGGTCTTACACTGGCTCTCACACATCAGTGCCAATGCCATGTTCCAAACATGGTTTTGCACTGGCTCGCATATTGAGGCTGATGTCATGTCCCAGACATGATCTTACACTAGCTCTCATAAACTGGTACTGATGCCATGTCCTAGACATGGTCTTACACTGACACATACCAAGGCCGATGCCATGTCCCAGACATGGTCTTACACTAGCTCTCATAAACTGGTGCCGATGCCGTGTCCCAGACATGGTCTTACACTGACACATATCGAGGCCTATTGTACTCGACCCTGCATTTTTCTTAGATTGATATTTGAATTCAATCTCATATTATCATGATTCTATAACAATTGTACATAATTAATAATACATTATATCATTTATAATTTAATAATTTATCACTATCAACTAACCATATGAACTTACCTCGTTCGCTAAAACAATGAATTGAGTCGACTAACCCAATACTTTGTTTTCCCTCGTTCTCTGTCCAAATCTCGTCTCTCCCCAATCTATATAATAACAACTTTTAGTTATTTAGTATCAAATTATACAATTTAGTCCAAAAATTCACATTAGGATAACTTTACACTTTTGCCCCTAATGTTTCATATTCTTACAATTTAGTCCCTATCACATAAAAGTGAAAATTCATGAAATGAAACACAACCAAGCTTAGCAAAATTTTTATAATTATTACTAGCTGCCCCTGAACATACTTTGGAAAATTTACAATTTTTCCCCTAAGCTTTCAAAAAACTATAATTTTGCCCCTAGGCCTGTAAAACGATTTTCATCGGATTTCCTCATTAACCTAACCTAGCCAAAATTGATTTAAGCTTATAGAAACTCTCAATTTCAATTATTCCACACATTTATCACCTATTTTATAACCATTACAAAAATGTCCATTTTAGGTGGTTTCATGAAAAATCCTTTCACAAAAGTTGTTAATTAAACAACCAAGATTCATTTTCTTTCATAAAAATTTAGCAAAAAGCATATGTATTCACATGGCAAAACCCTAGACTCTCAACCATTTTGTAAACTAGTCCCTCCATTAGTTAGCTTAAGCTACAAGGGTCACAAATATATAAAAATTATCAAGAATGACCTTCAAAAACACTTACTTGCAAGAGAACTAAGTGGCTAAAAGTTTGGGCTCTCAAAACCCCCATGTTTGTTGCCATTTTCGATGGATGAAGAAGAAAGATGAAAAAATGACAACCTTTTTCCTTTTTGTTTTATTTTATTACCAAATAAGTCACCTAATGCCCACCAAACTTTGACTTTTCAATTTCTTTGTCTCCATGTTCAGCCACTAATTTTTATTCGTCTATTTGCTCACTAAGGACCTCTAATTTAGTGTTCCATAGCTATTTAACATTAGCTTGTAGAACAAATCTTTCACACTTTATGCAATTTAGTCCTTTTTTCGCAATTAAGCATGAAATCGCTAAAATTAAGTCACCAAAATTTTCATACACTTATATAATCATGCTATAACACATAAAATAATAAAAAAAATAATTTCTCTGACCTCGAATTAAAGGTTTTGACAGGCCCAAAACCAGGATGTTACAATTCTCCCTCTTAGGAATTTTCATCCCCAAAAATCTTTCTAGAATAATGATTTGGTTTTCGCAAAAACTTTTCTTCTCATAATTATTGTCACAGAACTCTCACTCAGTTGTACCTTCAATACTTATCTCTTCATTTTCTCATACTCGAATAATGAGTGATTCTTTCACTATACAACACATCGACTGAATCTCACTTCTATTGAAGAGTTCATACACATGAAAGGTCAGATCCATGTCATTGTAACACGTATACATACGTACTTGAATATTTTCAAATTCAAATAGTGAAACTAGCCAGTTCATCTTGGCCTTACACTCTCTATATTTTAATACGGCCCGATAGCTTGTGGACTCAACTCTCAGTTGCTCTTAAATTTTAGAGTCTCTTTTAGCTTCCTCAAGAAATCACGATACAAAACCTGGATTTCAATTCGATTAATGACGACTTAGCACTCCAAGAATTCCAACAATCATAGAGACACGAAATCCCATCAATTTGATGAGTGAAATTTTTTCGTACATACCGGAAAAATTTTACAGATCTCATCAAACATTTAATCAACAAGCCACATAACATTTTTTTTCCTCTTTACAAGACAGGGGAAATTCCTGGTATAGCCTCGAGAATGATCCCTTTCTTATTTCCATTCTAGTATCAATACTGACATAGGTAGACATAGGTAGTTCTGGTAAAACTTGTTGTTTGGCTTTAACTTCATTAACATTTCAATTACTCATACACAAAGATCAGAAATATCGAGTTCCAAACTTGATCACTAACACACTATTTCCGTGAGTTTTCTTGCAGAATATCTGTATAAGTTTTGGATTTTTCTATCCAAAAACTTGTAATCACAATTTTCTTCCTCAAAGGTCATTCGATACTATCTCATCATCTTTTAATACCCAAGTTATCTTCACTATATCAAACTTAGATCTTTTTATAACATTAGATACTTTAAGCTATCACGTTGCCTTATGGTCTTAAAACACTTTACAATTCATTCAGCAACACATTACTAAAATCAATAAGTTGATAAACCGTAATTTATACATATTTTTACCACATGTTTAACGCATTTTATGGATGATTTCTTATTAGAATTGGTGAATTTGATCTTCTAGTGCTTTAATTTCATGTTTTATACTTAGGAGAGCATACGAGAGCGAAAGGAACAAGAAACAGGCCAAAACCGGAGAAAATGGGCCAAAGTACGAAATCAACACGGCCTGGACCTCCTCACACAGGTAGACCACACGGCCATATCAATTTGGCAGGCTCGAGCACGGCCTGAAGTAATCACAAACGGGCGTGGCCCTGCCGAGCCCAAGTTGAGTCCAATTCAGAAAAGGCTAATTTTGAGGGATCTTAGGCATTCCAAATCCTATAAATACACCCTAAAGGAGGAAGAAAAGGGAGATACAGAATAAGGAGTAAGGAATTACTCCAAGAAAGCCAATTGATCCATCTTAGAAGCTGATTTACCATCAAGACTGAAGATCTCTCTTTAATTTTCCCTTCAGGAGTTTTAGGTTTTCTTTATGTTTTGTATTCTTTATTATTCTGAAATGTTTTCTTATTTAGTTATGAACTAAAACCCCAAAATACCTAAGGGGAATGAAACCTAAGACAAATCTTGTTATTATTTTCTGAATCGTATGATAAATATTTAACTTGTTCTTAATTATGTGTTCTTAATTCTTGTTTTGATATTCCAGGATACTGATTCAAGATAAGCTCTTATTCAGAGGAGGAATAGACCCTGTCTAAAAGTACATTTGTCATAATTAGGCGGAGTTGATTCGCGCCTAGACATTGGGTGATAAGATTTTGTCGGATTAGGGTGAAACATAATAAGGGGATCCAGAGATCGAATTAATGCAACCTTAGGGTGTTAATTAAAGAAAGGTCTCAATTATTCAATCTAGCGATTAGACATTATTAGTCTGGAATAGGGATCATAACATAACTTATGGATCTCTACGGAACAAGTTAAATGAATAAATCGTCCGATTCGGAGCCAGAATAACAAGTATAGTCTAGGTGGATTTTTCCTTAGGTATTGTCTTAATTCAATCGATTTTCCCAAAAGCAATTCCCCAATTCCCTTCTCTGTGAATTCTTAGTTTAGATAATTTGTTAGTTAAAACAAAAACCTCTTTATTCTTAGGCTAGATAATAAAAAGACAGTCATTACTAGTACTTTTAGTTCCTTTGGGTTCGACAATCCGGTCTTGCTAAAACTATACTACTTTTCGATAGGTACACTTGCCTACATCGCGATAATAGTTAGTTTCAAGAACGATTAATTATAAATATTTAAAACCTATCACGAAATCACGCAATCAGAAGTCTTTGCCGATGTCAAATCCTTATATGAAAATTTGAGAAATCCAAATACTAAGGTCACTATATTACCAATAATCAAACCAAAAGCAGTCAACATAGTCATCATAAGTGAAAGAACACACTTTAGACATGAGCCAAGATTGACAATTTATGAAATAAAGACGACATGTAAACCAAGAGAAGTTAATCCAAGTTGCAAAGTTCCAAAATAAAGAAATCCAAGATGCGATACTGTATCGAAATATCGAGAACATAGCTCACAAGAAAGTATAAAAGATTTCGATAATCCGCTAGAGAAAAGAAGTCTAGAAAAATATCATTCAGACCCACTGGGATTAGATGTAACAATAACAATGTACCTTCCCATATATAAATCAGATAAAGCAATATTTAGAAGAAACAGAATCATAGCTTCATACACATTTTCCCATCCATTCGCAATAGACGAAATGTATTAGAATGCTAGAGGGAAATAGAGCAACATAGATTATAAACCAGTCATGCAGACAATGCTTTTGTCTAATATCACAATTAGAAAACATCCCTACATAACAAGAATTTCATTAGAGGATTAATAGCCATAGGAATATTTTTGAGAACAAATAAACATATAGAACACCTCAGAAGAGACTGTCATAATCTGTTCAGCCATCACAAATTTCATATTATTCTTCTCACTAAAAGAGATCAGTTTTGAAGAAATTTTGATTAATACATTTCTCGACATCGTATCAGAATAGATCGATTTACCGAAGTTAACTTCTTCACCCACTGAGATATTGCGTGAATCACAAAATTTTCTAAGTCGATCTGATACCTTACTAATTCTGGCTCCACTTATCAACCTGTTCCCAATCTCGGATCATATTCATAGCTATTCTATCACTAAAATCTTTAGTTTCACACTTGTGAGTTTATTCAATATATTTCTCACAAAATTCCATTACAAAACACCACTCTGGTAAGGGGGAAGGGTGAGCTCATAAGGTCCCTAACTCGTCTCTTATACACATATACATATGACATAACTTTTATCATCAAAGTAACGTCATCACAATTATATCATTCATTTCAGGAAAACTATTGTTCACATTTGTATTTCACATATTTTTCTAATTATCTTATATAATCAAGTTCACTTATGCAATCATTCTATGAATTTCGAATGTCTTTTCTCGTCAGATTCACTTAATCAAACATATCAAACACATAACATCATGTGAGGGCCAACAAATATGAATAAATGTATCACAATCAAAACTTTCATCTCGCGCATCATCATATACAGATCATTACAATCATATAAATCAATCCAATTGATTTAACACATTTCCTTAAACTATACGAGTTTTTCAATCATAATTATTCAAATAAATATACATAGACATTCATTCCACCAATATTTTTGGTAAGTTACCTGAACGCATGCATTCACTCGAGAAAATCAGTCTTATACATCATGGAATTATCGATCAAATATAGAAAAGCTCATTATGCAACTTACACATTCTATTTCATGTTTCTCATGTCTCATATATGTACATACATATATATATCATGAATTCTTTTTTGTACCTTTTCGAGTTTTAACTCATCATAATTACAATTTACTTAATTACCTTAGTACCACTATCAACATGGTCGGGTATAGCTCAGTTAGAGAGTACGTCTGTCTAAACAAGATGGTTCTCATTCGCGTTGGGAGACATCACACTATCACAGATCTGTGGCATGTATAGCTAAACCTTCACACATGCAAGGTTAGTCCGAGAACCGACTAAGCCATAGCTCTAATACCACTAAATGTAACACCACTTACCCGAGTCTGAGGTCGGGACAGGGTACGAGGCATTACCAGACTTAAATGTACACAACTATGTAAAACTAGGCCATAAAAAATTTGTTCAAATTAAAAACATTCATTCATATTCGTAATATCCCTTATATAGGCTTACGAGGCCCAATACATACATTGGGGGTGGTTTGGGGCTAAACCGAGAACTTACGAACTTTTTACAACACTAAAAAAATTTTCTAGTTTGGAGAGTCACACGCCCGTGTCAGTTAGGCCGTTTGGTCACACACGCCCGTGTGGCTTGGGACACGCTCGTGTCCTCTGTAATAGTTTGATTTTAGGCCTAGTCAAAATAGTGGTTTCGAGACCACAAATTTGAAGTTAGAGAAATCATTTTATTATTATTTTGGTGTTATAGCATGATTATATTAGTGCATGAAAAATTTGGTGAATTAATTTTAGCGTTTGTAAGCTTAATTGCGAAAAAGGACTAAATCGCATAAAGTGCAAAGGTCCTGTTTTATTAACTAAAGGTGTAAATTGAATATGAATCATATTGTGGAGGTATTTAAAGGGAAAATAGACCTTTTTTAGAGAGGTGGCCAGCCATAGAGATAAGTAGAGACAAAAGTAAAAAAAATGTAATAGGTTTGGTAATTGATGACATTAGCTATTTGAGTAAAATAAAGAAAAGTTGTCATCTTTGTTCTCTTCTTCTCTATGCCACTGAAATTTTCATCAAGAAGGGGGTCTTGGAAGCTTGAAATTTTCAGCCACTAAGTTCTCTCATAAGTAAGTGATTTAAATGGTTATTTTTGATGATTTTTGTGTTTTTGGAACCCCTAAAGCTTAATCTAACTATTGATGGGACTATTTTGCAAAATGGTTGAGAGTCTAGGGTTTTTCCATGAAAGCATATGTGATGTTACCTAAAAATTTATGGAAGAATGTGAGTTATGGTTGTGAAATAAACAGTTTTTGTAAAGTAAGTTTCATGGAAAACACTTAACGGGACCGTTTTGTAAAAGTTATGAAATAGGTTATAACTGTGTGAAATAGTGGGAATTTGGGGCTGGCATAAGAATAATAAATGGTCGGATAGGCTTGGTTAATAAGGAAATTTGATAAAAATTTATTTTCGGTCCTAGGGGTAAAATGGTCATTTTGTGAAAGTCTAAGGGCAAACTGGTCATTTTACCCAAAATACTAATTTGTAAGTGTCTAAATTGATATGCTGTTTAAATGAATGAATTTTTCCATTTTACATCAAGAATTACAAAATTCGAGCCTAGACCGGGAAAAAGCCAAGCTAACAGACTAAGTCGAAATAGTCGCTCACGTTTTGTATACCGAGGTAAGTTGTATGTCAATAATGCAACTATATTGTTATGATGTATGATTGAATTAATATTGCATAAATTGTTATGATTGTGAATAGGAGAATGCATGTGAGAAATTAATGTAGTAAAGATTTTCGGTTGAACATTTGGAATAGGCTTGGATATTCATACCATGACATTGGGTGGTTGTGAGCCAGTGAAAGACATGTCTGGGACATGCATCGGCCTCGGGATATACAAGCTAGTGTAAGACCTGTCTAGGACATGGCATCGACACCGATAGATGAGAGCCAGTGTAAGGCCTGTCTGGGACATGGTATTGACCTTGACATATAAAAGTCAGTGTAAGACCTGTCTGGGATACGGCATCTATAATATCTCGAATTAGGGCCTAATCAGAATAGTGGTTTCGTGACCATAAATTCGAGATAGAAATAATTATTTTATAATTATTTTGAGGTGTATGATATGATTGCATGATTGTGTGAAAATTTTGTGACGAAATTCTATGCATAAAGCGCTTAAGTTGAGATTAGGGACTAAATCGAATAATTTGCAAAACTTGTATTCTAGAAGTTTTTAGTACAAAATTGCTTTGGAATATTAATGAGGAGGTCTTAAATAGCAATTTGACCAATTTCTAAAATTTTGGACAAAAATGGGCTTGTACGTAAAAATTTTCAAAGAAAGGTATTAAGGGTATTTTAGTCATTTTGTAATTAAAATTAATTAAAAGGGAAATTAAGGCTAAAATGTATTCATCTTCATCAAGCCTTGGCCGAACCTTACCTCTCTCCATAGCTAGGGTTTTTTCAACTTCCAAGCTTCATAGTAAGCGATTTCAAGCCCCTTTTTTAATGATTTTTATGTTTTTGGAATCCCGGTAGCTCGATTTAGCTTATGCTAGCAGTAAGTCAACCTAGGGTTCATATTTGGAAAAATACCCATAGGTGAAATTTGTGTATTTTGGTGTTTTATGATATAATATGAGGTTTTAAATTATGTTAGACAACTTGTGCTACTCGGTTTTAAGTGAAAACGAGTAAAATGGCTTAATCGGTAAAAATACCTAATATTCATAAGTACATGTTAGAGTGTGAATTTGATGTTACCATAGAAGGGAAAAATGATCACATTTCATAAAACATAAGAAAATAGGATGAGGTTTAGTTTACGAGCCTTGGGAAAAGTGCAAATATGTGAAAGTTTAGGGGCAAAATGGTAATTTTGCCAAAGTTCGTACCAAGGGTTGTTTTGATGAATTTATGTATTAAATAAAATTAATTTGGTATTATAGATCAAGAGAAACAAGATTCAAGTCGTGATCGAGGGAAAAACAAAGTTTACGAGGAATAGGCTCGATTACTAATATTTTGTATCGAGGTAAGTTCATGTGTAAATAAGGTGACATAATTTTTATTTTAAGTAATTTAATGATATTTATATGATATTATACTTATTATCATGAAATATTATGCTTTGTGAATTAGTATTTGGTAATATGCAAATTGTGTGAACAACTTGATAAGTATGAGATGCTAGCAATTATCGGTTTCTATATTTTGAAGAAAATGATTAAAATGTGTAATTGAGAAGAACCCCGTTTGAACCTTGGGAATAGATTAGGGTACAAGTGACATGTCACTAGGATGGTTGAGTTCCGAACTCGTTGAGTTTGGTCCGAGTTCGTGAGATGTAACTAGGCATCCGAGCTCATTGAGTTGAGTCCGAGTTCACTTATGGATGCAAACGCCCGAGCTCGTTGAGTTGAGTCCGAGTTCATTTACGGGCGGGTTACATGGTAGCTGACTACATAGATTTCAAAAGCTATTAAGCTTGTTTAGCTATGAGTATAGCACTTACGTGCACACTATTTGCGTATCCGAAATTATATTCCGATGTGTTCAACGGGAGAATCCTAAGAGAATATGGAGAATATTTAAAACAAAAGTGATTCGATGATGAATGTGTTGAACAAGTGATAATGGACAGGTATGAGTTTAATCCTTAGTTGAGAACTTGGTGAGACAAAATTGTGGTAAGATAGTAAGTATTCTTATGTTATGAGTGTTTTAATGATGTTTATGTTGGATTGCATAATCATGTTACTTATTATTTGCATGTGAACTTACTTATTATTTGCATGTGAACTTACTAAGCATTTATGCTTACTCCCTCCTTTTCATTCATTGTAGTTTTCACAAGCCGGCTTGAGAATCGGGATAGGTTGAAGGCTCGTTCACTCTATCTGAAGACCCAAATTGGTAAAATGGCTTGTATATTTTGAGAGTGGCATGTATAGCAATATACTCACTTTGTGTAAATGATCATATGATATGGTTATGGTTTGGTAAGAAAAGGGTTTGTAAATGATTAGCTATTGGAATGGCTAATCAAGTTTATATATGATAACATGTATGCTTTATGTCTTAACTAAACCATGAAAATCCTTGAAAAGGTAAAATTGGCCATAAAATAGAATCAGACAGCAGCAGTAACGTGAATTTGAAAAATCACTAAAAATAGTATAAATAGAATTAAATGATGAATAAGTTATGAAATTGAAGCTTGATGAGTCTATTTTCATATGGATGGAACAAAACAGGTAAATGAGTTATATTTTATGAGATATTTAAGTTTTGGTAGAATAGGGTCAGAGTGGTCTCTAAATCCCCTATTTTGAATTTAAAAATTTACCATAAATTGTAAAAAAATAATTAGGAGTTGTACCTTACATGTATGAAATCATTATTTAGTCTAGTTTCATAAGAAATAAACGAAATAATCATTGAAACTCTTTATAGGGAGATATCTGATTCGTAATACACAGGGGTCAGAGTAGTCGAACCCTGAAATAGGGGAGACTTTGACTAATAAAATGTACAAATTGACCTGAAATAAATTTCTAGAAAACAATTAGTAGATAGATATATGATTCTAGTTTTAGGAAAAAATTACGGATCTTAATTTCTAGTTTCAGAACTCGAGATATGAATTTTTAAGCTACTGTGACGCAGTTAGCCAGCCTGTCTGGAAATTTTATAAATAAATTGTTTGAGCTGTTTAATTAATAAATTAAGTTTAGTAACACCTCGTGCTCGAATCCGGCAACGGTCTCGCGTATGGGGGCATTACAACATTGACTTTAATGTGCTAGCTAGTGTAAGACCATGTTTGGGACATGGCGTCGGCATTTTATCCCATGTTCAGAGCTATTGAGTATTCAATAGTATTCCAAGTGGTTCAACGAAAGATTTATTTTTTATATCAAAATGAGAAAATTTATGACCATGTTGTGAGTGGTGCAGGTGCCTATTTGAAATGTATGAGATGTGGGCTCAATGTATGCCATATGAATTGTATTGGATGGTTATGAGTAAGTTCTGTTTATATCTATTTACAGTATTCATGAACAAGTGATCGCGTGATTTCTTGATAGGTTTTAAATATTTATAATTAATCGTTCTTGAAACTAACTATTATCGTGATGTAGGGAAGTGTACCTATTGAACAGTAGTATAGTTTTAGCAAGACCGGATTGTTGAACCGAAAGGAACTAAAAGTACTAGTAATGACTATCTTTTTATTATCTAGCCTAAGAATAAAGAGGTTTTTGTTTTAAATAACTAATTATCTAAACTAAGAATTCACAGAGAATGGAATTGGGGAATTGCTTTTGGGAAAATCGATTGAATTAAGACAATACCTAAGGAAAAATCCACCTAGACTGTACTTGTTATTCTGGTTCCGAATCAGACGATTTATTCATTTAACTTGTTCCGTAAAGATCCCTAAGGTATGTCATTATCCCTATTCAAGACTAATAACATCTAATCCCTAGATTGAATAATTGAGACCTTTCTCTAATTAACACCCTAAGGTTGCATTAACTCGATCTATGGGTCCCCTTATTAGGTTTCACCCTAACCCGGAAAAATCTTGTCACCCTATGTCTAGGTGCGCAATCAACTTCGATTAATTATGACAAATGTACTTTCAGACAGGGTCTATTCCTCCTCTGAATAAGAGCTTATCTTGAATCAGTATCCTGGGATACCAAAACAAGAATTAAGAACACATAATTAAGAACAAGTTAAATATTTATCTTACAATTCAGAAAATAATAACAAGATTCGTCTTAGGTTTCATTCCCCTTAGGTATTTAGGGGTTTTGTTCATAACTAAATAAGAAAACATCTCAGAATAATAAAGAATACAAAACATAAAGAAAGCCCAAAACTCCTGAAGGGGAAATTGAGGGGAGATCTTCAGTCTTGATGGTGACTCCAGCTTCTGAGATGGATCAATCGGCTTTCTTGGAGTAATTCCTTACTCCCTATTTTGTGTCTCCCTTTTCTTTTTCCTTTAGGGTGTATTTATAGGCTTTGGAATGCCTAAGAGCCCTCAAAATTAGCCTTTTCTGAATTGGACTCAACTTGGGCTCAGCAGGGCCACGCCCGTGTAACACGCCCGTGTGCAATTACTTCAGGCCGTGCTGATTTCGTACTTTGGCCCATTTTCTCCGATTTTGGTCCGTTTCTTGTTCCTTTCGCTCGCCTATGCTCTCCTAAGTATAAACATGAAATTAAAGCATTAGGAGCATCAAATTCACCAATTCTAATAGGAAATCATCCATAAAATGCATTAAACATGGGGTAAAAATATGTATAAATTACGGTTTATCAACAAGCTATGAAAGGTTATGAGCCTATTATTCTATGTTAATTAGTTGATGTTTATTTTCATGCAACTTACTAAGCTTTATGCTTACCCTATTTCCTTTCCATTTACTTATAGTGCCACCAAAGTAGCTCGTGGATCATCGCCTAAGTCGGAGAAGCCAGTCACACTACCATTTTGAAGCATTTAGTATAGTTAGTTCCTTTATTTTGATTATGGCATATATAGGATCCTTTGATTTTGTTAAAGTGTCACATTGTTTTGGGGCCAAATGTGTTGGCTAAATTTAGTACTTGACTCATTTTGTATAAGGCCATGAATAATGGCTAATATTGAAAGTTGTTTTATGAATGCAAGAAAGTCTTTCATGAATGTGAAAATTGTTGGCATGGTTGTATATGTATGAAATGTATATAAGCCTTAGTTATGGTTGCTTGGTTGAGAAATCATGTTGTGATAAACTTGGGTATGATAGATTGTGTTTCAGGATGGCAACAGGCTTGGTAAATAGCCTTATATCGTCCACATGGGTAGACACACGGTCAGCCCTATGGGTGTGTTGTTGGACCGTGTGTCCCCTGCACCTTGAATTTACAAGTCAGTATGCTTGGTAGTAAACACACGGTTAGAGACACGGCTGACACGGCCTCTAGACACGGGCGTGTGCCTTGGCCATGTGCCCCTATATTGTTGTTGACGTCAAAAACAAAATGTCAAGGCTTTTAGACACGGGCTAGGACACGGGTGTATCATGGCCGTGTGAGGGACAGGGGCCTTGCACACGGGCATGTGTCAGGCCGTGTGAAAACCCCTGTAGGTTTGAATTTGGATTTTAATCCACAAGTGCTCGGGCACGAGCGTGTCCCCTTGTGCTTAGGCCATGTGAACCACTTGGGCCTTTTGGATGGACATGTCATAATGGCCACACGGGCGTGTTGCCCTTCCACACAGACGTGTGCCCTGCTTCAAGTGGCAGTTTTCAAAGTTGTCAAAGATGTTAGGATTAATCCCGGGTTATTTTCAAGATGTGATTTTGGCATCATAGGCTCATATTAGGAACTTTTAGATTAAAAGAGAAAAGTTTTAAGTCTGACCTAGTTTTCATAACTTAGAAATGATTGTATGCATACGGTTAAGTCAGGTAATGCCTCATGCACAGCCCTGGCCTCGGACTCGAGTTATGGGTGTTACATTTACTGATATCAGAACTATGGTTTAGTCAATTCTAGGACTAATCTAGCGTGAGTATGAGTCTAGCTATACATGCCATAATTGAATATTGATAGTGTGACTACTCCTGATGAGATAAATTGTGTTTTATATATAATAAATGGATTCTGACGTGGCAACGACGGATGACGTGGAAAGTAATGTGTCGGCTCCCGTCGAAGGGACTGCGCCAGTCGATAGTGGGCCCGTGATAATGAGTCAGGGTGGAGGGGCTAGAGAAGCTTACCTTCACATAATGGATGCATGGTATTCAGAGTTTATTCATGCGAATCCGAATCCCCCCTCCCCCACCTTCCTCAATTCCTCAACCCTTTCATATAGCTCTTCAAGGAGCAGAAATGGTTAGAAGAGAGAAACCTCTAGTGGATAGAATTAGAAAGCTCGGGGTCGAGGAATTTCAGGGAAATATTGATGATGACCTGGAGAGAGTAGAGTTTTGGTTGGAAAATACCATTAGGGTATTTGATGAGCTATCATGCACACCCAATGAGTGTATGAAGTGTGTAGTGTCACTCCTACGAGATTCAGCCTACCAATGGTGGAACACTCTTGTGTCAGTCGTATCGAGAGAGAAAGTAACTTGGGGATTCTTCTAGGAAGAATTCCAAAAGAAGTACATTAGTAAGAGGTTCATCGATCGAAAGAGGAAAGAGTTCGTCGAACTAAAACAAGGTATCATGACAGTGATGAAATATGAGCAGGATTTTGTGAGGCTCAGCAAATATGTGAGGGAGTGCGTATCTACAAAAGCCATAATGTGTAAGAGATTTGAAGATGGTTTGAACAAATACATCCGCTTATTAGTTGGCATCTTGGAGCTAAGGAAATTTGTGGTGCTTGTTGAAAAAGCTTGCAAGGGCGAAGAGTTGCCAAAAAAATAAAAGAGTTGATATCGAGTCTCGTGACTTAAAGAAAAGATAAATGGGGAAATCACATCAAACTTCATCCAAGAGATCGAAAGAGTTTCCTACTCGATCAAACGCGTCAGTGGGATTCTCGAGCAAGAGCAAGAATAAGCAGCATGCGATGACAAAAGCCCAAACCACATCTATCGCAAGTGTTGGAAGTGCTCGCCCTAATAGATCAGAATGCTCACAGTGTGGTAGACGTTATTTCGGTGAGTTCTAAGGTACTGAAAGGGGCTATTTTAAATATGGGTCGTTGTACCATTTTGTTCGTAACTGTCCCGAAATGGTCGAGAAAGATAAGGATCAAAGCGTGAGATCGGGTAACGCTCCTTCAAGAGGTACACCACATAAGAACCCTAGAAGTGGGGCTAGCAGTAGAGATGCACCTAGAAATGCTGCTGTGAGGTCCAAGGGCAGAGCCCCTGCAAGGACTTATGCTATACGTGCCCGTGAAGAGGCAGAGTCTCCCGATATGATTACGGGTACCTTTTGTATCCATGATATATATGTTGTTGCTTTAATTGACCTGGGGTCTACCCACTCTTATATTTGTATAGAATTGATACCCCATATGAACATGCTAGTCGAGTCCACTGAATTTGTGGTAAAAGTGTCCAACGTTTTAGGCAGACATGTGTTAGTTGACCAAGTGTGTAAAAATTGCACTTTGATAATTAGAGGTCATTGTTTTTCGGCTAACTTGATGTTATTTCCATTTAATGAATTTGATGTAATCCTTGGGATGGATTGGTTGATTTCTCATACTGTTGTAGTGGATTGTGGGAGAAAAGTTATTGAGTTGAAGTATGAAAGTGGGGATGTTATTTGGGTTGAATCGGGTAGAATGGATAGCTTGCCTGTGGTGATATTGTCCATGTCGACAGTGAGATATTTGATAAAAGGATATGAAGCTTATCTTGCTTTTGTATTGAATACTCAAGTATCCAAATTAAAGATCGAGTCAGTACCAGTGGTTTGTGAGTTCATAAATTTATTTTCAGAGGAACTGTAGGGATTGCCCCCAGTGAGAGAAGTTGAATTTGGAATTGCGTTAGTCCCTGGTACAACACCTATCTCGATTGCTCTGTATAGGATGGTTCCGATGGAATTAAAGGAGTTGAAATTACAACTACAAGAACTAACAGATAAGGGTTTTACGAGACCAAGCTATTTTCCATGGGGTGCTCCAGTGTTTTTTGTGAAAAAGAAAGACGGGTCGATGAGGTTATGTATAGACTACAGATAGCTCAACAAGGTGATAGTGAAGAACAAGTATCCCTTGCCAAGTATCGACGATCCGTTTGAAATGCAAAGGAGCCACCATGTTTTCTAAGATAGACTTGAGGTCCAGTTATTACCAGCTCAGAGTAAAGGAGCAAGATGTACCGAAAATCGCGTTTAGGACGAGGTATGGGCATCACAAGTTCCTTGTCATGCCCTTCGGTTTAAAAAATGCCCCTGCGGTATTTATGAATTTGATGAACCACATTTTTTGATCGTATTTGGATAAGTTCATGGTGGTGTTTATCGATGATATATTGATTTATTCTCAAGATGTGAGTGAACACGCGGAACATTTGAGAATGATTTTGCAAAATTTGAGAGAGAAGCAGTTGTATGCTAAGTTTAGCAAAAGTGAGTTTTAGCTCCGAGAAGTAGGATTCTTAGGACACATTGTGTCAGCTGATGGGATTAGAGTTGGCCCTAGTAAGATATCGGCCATTGTAGAGTGGAAACCGTCAAGGAATGTGTCAGAGATTAGAAGTTTTTTGGGTTTGGATGGGTGCTACAGAAGATAAATGGATTCTCTATGATAGCTACTCCTATGATAAGGTTGTTACAAAAAGATGTCAAGTTCGAATGGATGGAGAACTGCCAATAGAGTTTTGAGAAACTAAAAACCTTGTTGACCAAAGCTCCAATTTTAGTGCAACTGGAATCGAAAAAAGAATTCATGGTGTATAGCGACGCCTCCTTAAATAAACTGGGATGTGTGCTCATGCAAGAAGGTAAGATAATAGCCTATGCCTCGAGGCAGTTAAAGCCATACCTGACGCACAATTTATAGTTGGCCGTCATCGTGTTTGCATTGAAAATTTGGAGACACCATTTGTATGGTGAGAGATGCCGGGTATTTACTTACCATAAGAGTCTGAAGTATTTGATGACTCAAAATGAGCTAAATTTATGGAAACGAAGATGGTTGGAGATGATAAAGGATTACGAGTTGGTGATTGACTACCACCTTGGAAAGGCGAATATAGTCGCCGATGCATTGAGTAGGAAATCATTTTTTTTCCTTGAAGGCTATGAATACTCAATTGACAGTGATTGATGATAGTTCAATTCTAGCCGAGATGAGAGCTAGACCGATGTTCCTTCAAGAGATTTCTGAAGCTCAAAAAAGTGATAAGGACTTGCAAGCTAAGATGGCTCAGTGTGAGACGGGAAATGAATTAGAATTTTGTATTGGTACTGACGGTTGTATGATGTACCGAGACAGAATTTGTGTGCCCAAGGATAATGAACTCATATAGAGGATTTTATGAGAGGCACATAGTGGTTGCATGTCTATCCATCCGGGTAGTGTGAAAATGTATAACGACTTGAAGAAAATGTACTGGTGGTCGGGGATGAAAAGAGACATTTCTGAGTTTGTTTCTAAGTGTTTAGTTTGTCAGCAAGTGAAGGCTAAACACCAAGTACCTTTGGGTTTGCTTCAACCCGTAATGGTTCCCGAATGGAAATAGGACCATGTTACCATGGATTTTGTATCAGGATTGCCTTTGACGCCAAGGAAAAAGGATGTGGTTTGGGTGGTTGTTGATAGGCTTACAAAGTCGACACATTTTATACAAGTGCGTACCGACTACTCCCTTAAGAAATTGGCCGATCTATATGTTTCTGAGATCATAAGACTTTATGGAATGCCCTTGTCAATTATTTTGGATAGAGATCTGAGATTTACCTCATGGTTTTGGAATAAGTTACAAGAAGAGTTAGGGACGAAATTAAATTTTAACACCGCTTTTCACCCGTAAACCGACGTCAGTCAGAAAGAGTAATTTAGATTCTGGAAGACATGTTATGGTGTTGTGTCCTCGAGTTTCAAGGCAATTGGGAAAGGTATTTACCGCTAGTTTAATTTGCCTACAACAATAGCTATCAGTTGAGTTTGAAAATGACGCCTTATGAGGCCTTGTATGGATGTAAGTGTCGAACGCCCTTATATTGGATAGAATTTAGAGAGAGTCAAATTCATGGGGTCGGTTTAGTCAAAGAGACCGAAGAGAAGGTTAAAGTGATTCATGATTTCTTGAGAGCCTCTTCGAATAGACAGAAATCCTACGCAGATTTGGGACGAAAGGAAATTGAGTTTCAAGTCGGTGATAAGGTGTTTTTTAAAGTATCCCTGATCGCGTGATTTTGTATGACAGGTAAGTTCTAAATATTTATAATTAATCGTTCTTGAAAGTAACTATTATTGCGATGCAGGCAAGTGTACCTATCGAACAGTAGTATAGTTTTAGCAAGACCGGATTGTCGAACCCAAAGGAACTAAAAGTACTAGTAATGACTGTCTTTTTATTATATAGCCTAAGAATAAGGGGGTTTTATTTTAACTAACTAATTAACTAATCTAAGAATTCACAGAGAATGGAATCGGGGGATTACTTTTGGAAAATGATTGAATTATGACAATACCTAAGGAAAAATCCACCTAGACTGTACTTGTTATTCTGGCTCCGAATAGAACGATTTATTCATTTAACTTGTTCCGTAGAGATCCCTAAGTTATGTTATTATCCCTATTCAAGACTAATAACGTCTAATCCCTAGATTGAATAATTGAGACTTTTCTCTAATTAACACTTTAGGGTTGCATTAACTCGATCTATGGATCCCCTTATTAGGTTTCACCCTAATCTGGAAAAATCTTGTCACCCTATGTCTAGGCGTGCAAACAACTCCGCTTAATTATGACAAATGTACTCTTAGACAGGGTCTATTCCTCCTCTGAATAAGAACTTATCTTGAATCAGTATCCTGGGATATCAAAACAAGAATTAAAAACACATAATTAAGAACAAGTTAAATATTTATCATACAATTCAGAAAATAATAACAAGATTCGTCTTAGGTTTCATTCCCCTTAGGTATTTAGGGGATTTAGTTCATAACTAAAAACGAAAACATCTCAGAAGAATAACGAATACAAAACATAAAGAAAACCCAAAACTCCTGAAGGGAAATTGAGGGGAGATCTTCAGTCTTGATGGTCACTCCTGCTTCTGAGATGGATCAATCGGCTTCCTTCGAGTAATTCCTTCCTTCCTCTCCGTGCGACCCCTTACTTTCCTCCTATAGGGTGTATTTATAGGCTTTAGAATGCCTAGAAGCCCTCAAAATTGGCCTTTTTTGAATTGGACTCAACTCGGGCTCGGCAAGGACACGTATGTGTGAGTCGTGCTTCAAATCTGCCAAATTGACACAGCCGTGTGGTCTGCCCGTGTGAGGAGGTCCAGGCCGTGTTGAATTCATACTTTGGCCTATTTTTCTCTGTTTTTGGCTCGTTTCTCGTTCCTTTCGCTCTTCTATACTCTCCTAAGTATAAAACATGAAATTAAAGCATTAGGAGCATCAAATTCACCAATTCTAATGGGAAATCATCCATAAAATGCGTTAAACATGGGATAAAAATATGTATAAATTACTGTTTATCAAATACCCCCACACTTAAGCATTTGCTTGTCCTCAAGCAAAATTTTTAACTCATAATCAAAATAAATTCTTCTCAATCTATAATTCCTATTGATAATATCTCAAAATAATTCATAGGTAATCATACATTGAAAATTCAACTGAAAGGACATCAAAGTTTCAATCATTCCAAGTTGAGCACTTTATCATGAAAATATAGGAGACTCCCTTCGTCTAAGTAATTACCTTGGATTCAAAATGTCACAGAGTTTCACATCCTCACTAAATATTCACTCAAATCACTCAAATCATTGACTATTGAGTGCTTCATTTATTATGGTAGGCTTTTCATGGCATAAGTGGGTTAATCCTAAGTGCCTTAATCATTTTGACATATCAAATCAAATGGTGTGGTCTTGACATGCATAATCAAGCAAGTTCTAGAATAACAGTTCAATACTGACGCACTCAAAGCAATAATAAAAGTGAGCATGAAATAATTAATAGATGCTCAAAAGGCTCAAAAATCTCACAAAAATTATCGTTTTTTGATGTTTAAAACTTGTGAATTCCAACTCAAAGTAATACATAAACTTTGCGGAAACAACCTAAAATTTTAAATTCTTAAAAATCAACTTATCATGCTTGATTCTCTAATGTCTTAAGGTTTAAACAATCAATGCATAAATGCCTATGTCTTAATTCAAGATATATCAATCAAAATCATAAATCAATCAAAATTTATCCTAAATACGATGTGAGAGCTTTTCAAGAGAACAAGGCAGTGTAAGTTCCTTAAGATAGGGAGAAAAGTGAAACTTCCTGAGTTAAAAACAGATGAAATTCTTGGATTAGCGAGGGTGAGTTGTTGGAAATAAAGCTGGAGGACAACTATGATTCTAAAGGAAAAAAGGTGAATTGGGGGACTAATTTGATAGTACTCATAAAGTTAAGTCGTGTTTAAAAACAAAAGAATCTTCAAAAATTAATAAAAGAAAAATAAAATAAGATAGGTAATGCAATTTTTCAAGTGGCACGGCCGGTTCACACGCCCATGTGGATCGTGTCTTGCCCGAGTTTGGTGTGAAGTGAGATGTCATCACACGGCCTTATGGCACGCCCGTGTGTCTAGGCCGTGTGGCTACATGATTATGTTACACGACTGTGTGTGATGTGGTTCGCTTCTCCCACGGTCGTGTAGCTCCGTGCACACCTGTTTTATTTTGACAGTGTTGTCCATGGGTGCTAGACACGGGCGTGTCGCACGCCCGTGTTCATTTAACCAGTTCACCTACGGTTCTTCCACACGGGCCTGTTGCACGCCCGTGTTATTTTGGTAGGTTCGACCACGGCCATGTCGCACGGTCGTGGAGTTTTATCGTAGCTCGTGTTTGGGAAAATCGTTTCCCTGTTTTCACACGGCCCTAAGCACGCCTGTGTGCTTGGCCGTGTCTCTATGGAAATCCTGTATTCAAGAGCTTCCTTAGTAAGTTAGGTGTTGAAGACTAAATTTTAAAGAAGTTGATACAGTTAATGCTCGGGTTACTTCCCGAGAATCGCTTATTTATAGTCTAAGCTCGACTTACCTCTCTATTAAATGATCATGGTGGTTTGAGGAGTTTATACTCCTCATTCCTGCTATCATTCTCATCAAAATAAGGTTTTAGACGGGTGTTGTTGACCTTAAGAGTGCCAAACTTGGGAAGACTCACCTCGACTGTACCAAATGGGAAAATGCTAAATACCGTAATAGGGATTTCTTTATTCGGTGTGGTTGTAACACCCCGTACCCGAGTCCGTCGCCGGAGTCGGACACGAGGGGTTTGCAGACTTAAATCACTTCTTTGCACAATCCATTTTAAATTTTCCAGGCAAGCTGGCTAACTGCGTCACTGTCACCTTAAAAATCATATCTTGAGTTTCACAACTCAAAAATCAGCTTCGTGATTTTTCCATGAAACTAGACTCATATATGCATCTACAAATGTTTTTCTAGAATTTTTAGTCAGGCCAATTAGTACAGTTTATTAGTCAAAGTCTCCCATGTTACAGGGATAGACTACACTGACCTTTGCGCATTTCAACTTGGATATATCCCTGTACAGGGCTTAAATACTGATTTCGTTTGTTTCTATAGAAACTAGACTCAAAAATGAATCTATGAATATATGGCATGACTTCTAATTATCTCTGGTTAATTTATAATGAATTTCCAAAGTCGGAACAGGGAATCCAGAAACTGTTCTGGCCCTGTCTCACGAGAACCTGAATATCTCTTAACATACTGTCCATATGATCGTTTTTTTACTTTCCTATGAAAATAGATTCATCAAGGTTCGTTTACATAATTTATTCACTATTTAATTCCATTCCTATTATTTTTAGTGATTTTTCACATCCACATCACTGCTGCTGCTAGCATCTATTTTTTTAAGGTAAACTTTACCTATTTCATGATCCTCCATGGATCAACTAGAGTTTGTCATACATATTCCAAAAGTGATCAAGAATAACCCTTCCCATGGCTAACCGTTACCAACATTTCCATACCTCTCGACAGACAACATACAAAACGATTATAATGCTATGATCAAAGTATATTTAAGCCATTTTCGCATGGCTATCCAAATTTACACAAAACCGAAGAGTACATGACCAACAACAAAAGGGTAGTCCTATACATGCCATTTCAAAGTTCAACCAAAATTGTACCAAAAGGGGGCTTTGATAGTGTGGGAGACTTCGACTTCCAAAAATCCCGAGTCCGATAGCTGACGAGCCAAAATCTATAAAACAGAGAAACAAAGAAACGGAGTAAGCAATTTATGCTTAGTAAGTTTTGAGCAAGGGATTCCAGCACAACAAAAGTATAGCATTCATATAGCTAAACGGATAATTTCATATGCACAAATTTTCAATATCATACTTACTTCACATTACCAACCCTTATGTTCATACACAAAAGATCAACTTAGCCAAAGGCCGGTAGCTCATTTATCGACTGAGCGAATACAGATTTGTAAGGGATCAACTAATTCAAAGCACACACGAAACATACCTCATCGCTGGGATTTTACGAGCGTATTAATTTAAATTTTTACAGCAAGATCGCTCATTCCCAAATCAAGCATCTTCGGGGTTTAGCCGGATATAACCACTCGCACAAGGCCTTCGGGTCTTAACCCGGATATGGTCACTAGCATAAATGCCTTCGGGACTTAGCCCGGATATAGTCGCTAGCACAAATGCCTTCGGATCTTAGTCCGGATGTAGTCGCTTAGCACAAAAGCCTTCGGGACTTAGCCCGGATATCATTCGAGTAACCATGCACATATATCAATAAATCATGACACATTCATATTTCATTTTCATTACCAAAGCTCAAACACAAGACACTTATCACATTTACAATTTCGGCTCAATAGCCACATATAAGAGCATGATTTTGATTTACTTAAGACATAATCTAATCGAATCATAATTTAAGTCCCATTACTCGAAAACTTACCTCGGATGTTGTCGAACGATTCCGATGGCTATTCGACCACTTTTTCCTTCCCTTTATCGGATTTAGTTCCCTTTGCTCTTGAGCTTAATTTAACAAATAAATTGATTTAATCATTTGAGCATCGAAAAGAGGAACTCAAGGTACTTGGCCCACATATATTCATTAGACATTAAAGTCACATATGTACGGAATCATGAATCAAACTCAACACATTAGTTAATACTCTCCTTAGCCGAATTTTCTAAGTCAAGATAATGGCTTTCAATATGCTTACCTATGGCCGAACAACACATCAACCTATGTACTCATTCATGTGGCCGATTATGCATGTCTATGTTGAGGCCAATTATATACTCAATACCACACACAAATGGCATACCTTTTACTAACTAATGCATTACATATTATAACTCAATATGCATCCATCATGTACTCCATAACCGAAACACCATCATATGTTAATATATACCTTGAGATATTGTATATGTCATACCAATACGTCATGTGCAAACATATATATATGTGCAAGAGCCGAATCTCAAAGTTGATTATAACTAAACATGAACATAAATCCAAAACACAAATCTTACCTACCATGCAATAAGCATAAATCATACTTATGGATATACCATGGCCGAATACATCACAACACCATACCATTTCAATTTTGGTCATGGTTAAACAAAGAACTTAATGTCTCACTCAAAAATGCTAAAAAGAAAATCCAAGAGTCATCAATCCACCATCACATGTATCATTAACAAGCTTCATATTTAGCATGCAATGGCATTAACACAAAATCCACCTAGGCTGAATATCATCCCCATGACATAGCAAAGATTTGAACCATGGGCTAATTAGAACTCAAGCTAGCAACTAAAAACATGCATGAATCTCATGGCACAACCTCAAACATACCTTAATCTAGATACAAGTATGGCCAAACCTCCTCCTAATCCTCTTCCAAACCAAAAATGAAGCAAGAACTCCTTCCTCATTCCTTAGAATTTTCGGCCAAAAGAAATGAATTCCTCCTTCCTTAGAATTTTCGGCCAAAAGAAATGAAAAAGGATGAACAAATTTTTTTTCTTTTCTTTAACTCACGGTAATGGGGGGGGAACACTCACACACATTCATTCTTTTTTTTTCCATTTCTTTATTACCCATACTCCTTATTTTATTTTTCCTAACATACCTCACTAACATAACATGTTTGTGACATGTTTCCACTCATAGCATGGCCGGCCACTACTAATTAGGGGGGGAAATTTGACATGCAAGTCCTCCCTTTTTATTACATGCACTATTAGATCCTTATAGATTAGCCTATCACATTTCAAAAGTGTCACACAAATCCTACTAACTGAATTCACATGCAATCGACTAAATCGAAGCTTGAAATTTTCACACATTCATAATTACATATTCTAGACAATAAATATCACATTCAAACATTTCGGTGACTCGGTTTAGCGGTCCCGAAACCACTTCCCGACTAGGGTCAATTTTGGGCTGTCACAGTGGTAGTGACAATGTGAGGATCTGTTGCATCTAATAAGACTTTATCTCCAACCTTAAGTTGATTTGGAAAGGTATTGAGCTCGTTTTGGCGTAGTTTTGGTTTATCGTGTGTTCTCGGTTTATGCATCCGCCATTCATCTAGCTCCTCGATTTGTAACCTTCTTTCTTCATGAATAGGTCCTCTACCATTGCTTGAGAATGGCGCATGCACTTCCTTCAGACTCATTTCCTGTAAAGTAGGTTGCACCATATTGTCAGTTTTAGTAGAATGGGTTAAACGATCACCTTGAATTTTCGATGTGTTGCCAGAATTGCGAGATTAAAGGGTGATTGTTTCGTCTCCCACACGGAGTGTGAGTTCACCTGTGCCAACATCAATGATCATTTTAGCAGTTGCTAAAAAGGCCTTTCTAGAATTAAAGGAGTGTTGCTATCTTCTTCTATGTCTAGAATAATGAAGTCCACAGGAAATATAAATTTATCGATTTTAACTAGCACATCTTCAATAATTACCCTAGGAAATCTTATAGTTTTATCTGCTAATTGAATGCTCATCCTAGTCTGTTTGGGTTTCCCAAGACCTAATTGTTTGAACATTTTGTAAGGCATGACGTTAATACTAGCCCCTAAATCAGCTAATGCATTATTAACATCTAAACTACCAATTAAGCAAGGAATTGTAGAACTCCCTAGATCTTTTAATTTGTTCGGTAGCTTATTTTACAGAATAACTGAGCAAACTGCGTTTAGCTCCACATGCGATGCCTCATCCAACTTCTGCTTATTTGCTAAAAGCTCCTTTAAAAATTTCATTGCGTTTGGCATCTGTGATAGAGCTTCAATAAACGGTAAGTTAATGTGTAATTTTTTAAGAGTTTAAGGAATTTACCAAATTGTTCATCTGAGCGGTCTTTCCTTGTCATGTTGGGGTATGGCACGAGGTTTATATTCGACATTCACTGATTTATTTTTATTATGACCTACCCCACTTTGGCCTCTGCTTACCATAGTTTCTTGCCTCGGTTCTGGCTCAGGCTCAACGAATCCTTCTTCATCTTGAACATTAATCGCGTTGAGTTGTTCCCTTAGGTTGGGTTCTGTATTACTTGGCAAACTACCTTGTGGTCGTTCGGTGATTAGTTTGGAAAGCTGGCCTATTTGAGTTTTGAGCCCTTGGATCGACACTTGTTGATTTTTAAGTGATGTCTCAGTATTCTGGAAATGAGTTTCTGACACTGATATAAACTTTGAGAGCATCACTTCAAGGTTCAGCTTCTTTTCCTGTTGGTAGGGTGGTTGTTGGTAGCCTGGAGGTGGTCTTTGATTTCCTTGGCCTCCTCATGAGAAATTTGGGTGGTTCCTCCAACCTGCATTGTAAGTGTTACTATATGGATTGTTTTGAGATCGAGAATTATTACCCATGTAATTTAACTGCTCGTTATCCATGTTGTGGCCATAAGATTGGTATTTTGAATTGCTTGATCCACCTCAACTTGCTTCGCACTGCATTACTGGGTGAACCTGTGAAGAACTAAGAAAACCATCAATTTTCTTATTCAAGAATCTACCTGATTAGAGAGCATGGTGATTGAATCGACGTTATAAACACCGACTATTTTCGTTGGTTTTGTCCTCATGACTTGCCACTGATAATTATTCAATGACATCATCTCTATAAACTCATAAGCATCTTCAGGTGTTTTATTATTGATGGTTCCGCCAGCAGCTGCATCAACCATTTACCGAGTCGAAGGATTTAGGCCATTATGGAACGTTTGAACCTGAAGCTAAAGCGGTAACCCATGGTGAGGGCACCTTCTCAGTAAGCCCTTGTATCTCTCCCATGCACCGTAAAGAGTTTCTAAGTCAATATTCACAAATGAAGAGATATCATTACGTAATTTGGCCGTTTTAGCCAACAGGAAATATTTGAATAGAAATTTTTCGGTCATTTGTTCCTAAGTAGTGATTGACCCTCGTGGTAATGAGTTCAGCCACAATTTAGCTTTGTTTCTCAATGAAAAAGGGAATAACCAAAGACGAATGGCATCATCAGAAACACCATTAATTTTGAATGTACCGCATAGTTCCAAAAAGTTTGCTAAGTGAGTGTTGGGATCTTCATCCTGCAAACCATCAAAATGAACAAATTTTTGTATCATTTGAATAGTGTTAGGTTTTAGTTCAAAAGTATTTGCAGCTACAGTAGGTCAAACTATGCTTGATTCAGTTCCTGTTAAAGAAGGTTTAGCATAATCATAAATAGTGCGTGGATCAGGATTTTGATTAACTGCAATTACAAGAGGTAGCTGGTTGTCTTGGTTTTCAGCCATCTCTTCGGTTGGGAATTGAGTATCATCCTCTTGCTCGTTCTCTGCGTCTCTTAAGCTTCGCCTTATTTCTCTTTGGTTTCTACGAATTGTGCGATCTATTTATTCGTCAAAAAGTAGTGGTCCTGACGGGTTTCTTTTAGTCATAAACTATAAAAACCTGCCAAGAGAAAGAAAAAGTAAATTAATAAATAATAATAATAAAATTAAATTAAATTGCAAGTAAAATAAATGGCTAAAGTAATAAAAATTGAGCATTCCTAATATCTTAGTTCCCTGGCAATTGCGCCAAAAACTTGATCGCGTGATTTTGTGTGACAGGTAAGTTTTAAATATTTATAATTAATCGTTCTTGAAACTAACTATCATCGCGATTCAGGAAAGTGTACCTATCGAATAGTAGTATAGTTTTAGCAAGACCGGATTGTCGAACCCAAAGGAACTAAAAGTACTAGTAAGGACTGTCTTTTATTATCTAGCCTAAGAATAAAAGGGTTTTGTTTTAACTAACTAATTAACTAATCTAAGAATTCACAGAGAATGGAATTGGGGGATTACTTTTGGAAAACGATTGAATTAAGACAATACCTAAGGAAAAATCCACCTAGACTGTACTTGTTATTCTAGCTCCGAATCGGATGATTTATTCATTTAACTTGTTCTGGAGAGATCCCTAAGTTATGTTATTATCCCTATTCAAGACTAATAACGTCTAATCCTTAGATTGAATAATTGAGACAATAATTGAGACTTTTCTCTAATTAACACTCTAGGGTTGCATTAACTCGATCTATGGATCCCCTTCTTAGTTTTCACCCTAATCCAGTAAAATCTTGTCACCCTATGTCTAGGTGCCCAAACAACTCCGCTTAATTATGACAAATGTACTCTTGGACAGGGTTTGTTCCTCCTCTAAATAAGAGCTTATCTTGAATCAGTATCCTAGGATATCAAAACAAGAATTAAGAACTCATAATTAAGAACAAGTTAAATATTTATCATACAATTCAGAAAATAATAACAAGATCGTCTTAGGTTTCATTCCCTTAGGTATTTAGGGGATTTAGTTCATAACTAAAAAGGAAAACATCTCAGAAGAATAACGAATACAAAACATAAAGAAAACCCAGAACTCCTACAGGGAAATTGAGGGGAGATCTTCAGTTTTGATGGTGAATCCAGCTTCTGAGATGAATCAATCGGCTTCTTTCGAGTAATTCCTTCCTTCCTCTCTGTGCGTCCCCTTACTTTCCTCCTCTAGGGTGTATTTATAGGCTTTAGAATGCCTAGAAGCCCTCAAAATTGGCCTTTTTCCGAATTGGACTCAACTTGGGCTCGACAGGGACATGCTCGTGTGACACACCCGCGTGAGTCATGCTTCAAATATGCCAAATTGACACGGCTGTGTGGTTTGCCCGTGTGAGGAGGTCCAGGCTGTCTTGAATTCGTACTTTGGCCTATTTTCTCTATTTTTGGCCCGTTTCTCGTTCCTTTCGCTCTTCTATGCTCTCCTAAGTATAAAACATGAAATTAAAGCATTAAGAGCATTGAATTCACCAAATCTAATGGGAAATCATCCATAAAATGAGTTAAACATGGGTTAAAAATATGTATAAATTACTGTTTATCAATCCCCGTGGAGGAAAGTCCTCAGATTCGGTAGAATGGGCAAGCTCAGTCCTCGTTTCATAGGGCCTTATGAGATTACCGAGAGAGTAGGGTCTGTTGCCTACCGATTGTCTTTGCCCTTAGAGTTGGAAAAGATTCACGACATGTTTCATGTGTCTATGTTACGTAGATATAGATCGGATTCTTCGCATGTGATCTCGCTAACTAAGGTTGAGATTCAGCCGGATATGACTTATGGCGAAGAGCCGGTTAAGATTTTGGCTCTAGAGGTCAAACAGTTGAGGAAGAAAAGTATAGTACTCGTGAAAGTTTTGTGGCATAGACATGGAGTCGAAGAACCCACATGGGAACCTGAGGAGACCATGAGAGACCAATACTCGAATCTATTTACCAGTAAGATTTTTGGGGACGAAAATCCCTAAGGGGGAGAATTGTAACAGTTTGATTTTGGGCCTAGTCAGAACAGTGGTTTCGAGACCACAAAACTAAAGTTAGAGAAATTATTTTATTATTATTTTGGTGTTATAACATGATTATATTAGTGCATGAAAAATTTGGTGAATTAATTTTAGCGTTTGTAAGCTTAATTGCGAAAAGGGACTAAATTGCATAAAGTGCAAAAGTCCTGTTTTGTTAACTAAAGGTGTAAATTGAATATGAATCATATTGTGGAGGTCTTTAAAGGTAAAATAACCCCTTTTTAGAGAGATGGCCGGCCATAGAGATAAGGAGAGTCAATAGTCAAAAAAATGTAGTAGGGTTGGTAATTGATGACGTTAGCTATTTGAGTAAAATAAAGAAAAGTTGTCATCTTTTTTCTCTTTTTCTCTACATTACCAAAATTTTCAGCAAGAAGGGGGTCTTGGAAGCTTGAAATTTTCAACCACTAATTTCTCTCATAAGCAAGTGATTTAGATGGTTATTTTTTTTATGTTTTTGGAACCCTTAAACCTTAATCTAGCTATTGAGGGGACTTTTTTGCAAAAATGGTTGAGAGTCTAGGGTTTTTCCATGAAAGCATATGTGATGTTACCTGAAATTTTATGGAAGAATATGAGTTATGGTTGTGAAATAAACAACTTTTGTAAACTAAGTTTCATGGAAAACACCTAACAGGACCATTTTGTAAAAGTTATTAAATAGGTTGTAATTGTGTAAAATAGTGGGAATTTGGGGCTAGCGTAAGACTAATAAATGGTCGGCTAGGTTTGGTTAATAAGGAAATTTGATAAAAATCAATTTTCGACCCTAGGGGTAAAATGGTCATTTTGTGAAAGTCTAGGAGCAAAATGGTCATTTTACCCAAAATACAAATTTGTAAGTGTCTAGATTGATATGCTGATTAAATGAACAAAATTTTCCATTTTAGATCAAGAATTACAAAATCTGGGCCTAGACTGGGGAAAAGCCAAGCTAACGGACTAAGTCGAAATAGTCGCTCACGTTTTTGTATACCGAGGTAAGTTGCATGTCAATACTGCAACTATATTGTTATGATGTATGATTTAATTAATATTGCATAAATTATTATGATTGTGAATATGAGAATGCATGTGAGAAATTAATGTAGTAAATATTTTGAGTTGAACATTTGGAATAGACTTGGATATTCATACCATGACATTGGGTGGTATGTAAGCCAGTGTAAGACATGTTTGGGACATGCATCGGCAACATCATGAGTGCCAGTGTAAGACATGTCTGAGACATGCATCGGCATTGAGACGAGGGCTAGTGGAAGACATGTTTGGGACATGCATCGACCTGAGGATATACAAGCTAGTGTAAGACATGTCTGGGACATAGCGTCAGCTTGTTGTGTGTCAGTGTAAGACCTATCTAGGACATGGCATCGACACCGATAGATAAGAGCCAGTGTAAGACCTGTCTGGGACATGGCATCGACCTCGATATATGAAAGTTAGTGTAAGACCTGTTTGGGACACTGTATCGACTTTAATGTGATAGCCAGTGTAAGACTATGTCTGGGACATGGCGTTGGTATTTTATCCCATGTTCGAGGCTATTGAGTATCCGGTAGTATTCCAAGTGGTTCAATGAAAAATTTATGATTTATACTGAAATGAGAAAATTTATGACCATGTGGTGAGTGGTACAGGTACCTATTTGAAATGTATGAGATGTGGGCTCAATATATGCCATATGAATTGTATTGGATGGTGATGGGTAAGTTGTGCTTATAGCTATTTACGGTATTCATGAACAAGCTATGAAAGGTTATGAGCATATTGTTCTATGATAATTAGTTGATGTTTATTTTCATGCAACTTACTAAGCTTTATGCTTACCCCATTTCCTTTCCATTTTCTTATAGTGCCACCAAAGTAGCTCTTGGATCATCGCCTACGTCGGAGAAGCCAGTCACACTATCATTTTGAAGCACTTGGTATAGTTAAATCCTTTATTTTGATCATGGCATGTACAGGATCCTTTGATTTTGTTAAAGTGTCACATTGTTTTGGAGCCAAATGTGTTGGCTTAATTTAGTACTTGACTCATTTTGTATAAGGCCATAAATAATGGCTAACATTGAAATTTGTTTCATGAATGCAAGAAAGTCTTTCATGAATGTGAAAATTGTTGGCATGGTTGTATATGTATGAAATGTATATAGGCCTTAGTTATGGTTGCTTGGTTGAGAAATCATGTTGTGATAAACTTTGGTATGATAGATTGTGTTTCAGGATGGCAAGGGGCTTGGTAGATAGCCTTATATCATCTACACGGGTAGACACATAAGGGTGAGTCTAGGTCGTGTGTGACACACGGTCAGCCCCATCGGCGTGTTGTTTGATCGTGTGTTCCTTGCACCTTGAATTTACAAGTCAGTATGCGTCGTAGTAAACACACGGGTAGAGACACAGCCGTGTGTCTCAGCCATGTGGAGGACACGGCCTCTGGCCATGGGCGTGTGCCTTGGCCGTGTGCCCCTAAATTGTTGCAGACATCATAAACAGAATGTCAAGGTTTTTAGACACGGGCTAGGACACGAGTGTGTCATGGTCGTGTGAGGGACAAGGGCCATGGACACGGGCGTGTGTCAGGCCGTGTGAAAACCCCAATAGGTTCGAATTTGGAATTTAATCTACACAGGTTTGGGGCACGGGCGTATCCCCTTGTGCTTAGGTCGTGTGAACCACACGGGCCTTTAGCACGGCCATGTCATAATGGCCACACAGGCGTGTTGCCCTTGCCCTTCCACATGGGTGTGTGCCCTTCTTCAAGTGGCATTTTTCAAAGTTTTCAAAGATGTTGGGATTAATCTCGGGTTATTTCCAAGACGTGATTTGGGCCTCATAGGCCCATATTAAGAACTTTTAGATTAAAAGAGAAAAGTTTTAAGTTTGACCTAGTTTTCATAACTTGAAAATGATTGTATGCATACGGTTAAGTCAGGTAATGCCTCGTGCCAGTCTCGGCCTCAAACTCGGATAAGGGGTGTTACATCCTCAGCCTATGTAACTCTCTGTTTATGACATCAACAACAATATAGGGTCACACGGCCAAGTCACACACCCGTGTGCTAGACTGTGTCCTCCACACGGATGGCTATTTACCAAGCAACTTGGCACCCTCGTTAGCAATTACTTAATCATAACTTCAGTGGCACTTTTCGAGGCAATTTCATATCAATTTATTCATGCATAAGGCACCATACTTTTCCTAGTTGAAACTTATCAACTTCATGCCATAATTATCGTTAACACAACTTCATGCCATAATTATCGTTAACACATTCTTACACTTCATACTTATGCTAGGGTCTATCCATAGGCCAATTTAGCCACTTTAAAACCATCAAGTAATCTAGGGCACATTCACAATTCATCCATACCAAACACCCATGACCACACCATATGAAACCTTTAGCACATGCATGCATATATGGATAGGTTTACAACCCAATAACCAATATGAGTCACATCACATGGCCATATACAAAACGAATCATATTCCCATTATGAGCCAATACATTTGGTCAAATCAAATGACACATACCCAATTGACAAAGTCCCTATACATGTCATAGACTTAAAGTGCTTGAAATCATTTATACCCTTCAATAGTTGGATAGTGTGATGGAATCTTCGACGATCTTCAACCTGATCTTGCTTAGTGACCCTATAAAATGAGGAAAAAGGAAGGGGTAAGCTATACAGCTTAGCAAGTCCATATGAAAATAATAAGAGATTTATTGACATTTTTTTTTGTCATATTCTCACAACATGTTCTCAAGTTAATACAATCATAATTGTACAAAATTCTACTATTTACTCATGTTCATCTTAAGTTGTCTACTCGAGTCATAGTAACTAAATTATTTATATCTTGAGATACAGAATCCAAATTAAGATCTGCTAATTTTCCCTGAAACTAGACTCACATATATTCTTACTATAAAATTTTTAGAATTTTTGGTTTAGCCAATAAGTACAGTTTATTCTTTAAATTCTCCCCTATTCTCTTGTTTGACACTTTCAACCCTTCTTCATTAAAAATTAATTATCTTACAGTACAGAATTTGGATAATATTCCTGTCTATTTCTTTTGAAAATAAACGCATTAAGGATTTAGTCATATGAATTCTAACCCATAATTATTTTCATACAATTTTTAAGCATTTTCCAAAGTTAAGACAAGGGAACCTGAAATCACTCTAGCCCTGTCTCACATAAATCCAAATATCTCATAATATGAAATTATTTTGCTTACACCGTTTTTTCTATGTGAAACTAGACTAGATAAGATTTAATTTCATATTTTATTCAACTTATAAATCAATTTATAAAATTTTTGATGGATTTTCAAAGTTGGACTACTGCTGCTGTCCAAAACTGTTTTAGTGTAAAATAATGATAACTAAGTTTATAACACCTTTACAAATCATTTCAACCATTGATCACATGACTTAATAATAGGTTTTAAATATTTATAATTAATCGTTCTTGAAACTAACTATTATCGTGATGTAGGCAAGTGTAACTATCGAACAGTAGTATAGTTTTAGCAAGACCGGATTGTCGAACCCAAAGGCACTAAAAGTACTAGTAATGACTGTCTTTTTATTTTCTAGCCTAAGAATAAAGAGGTTTTTTTTAACTAACTAATAATCTAAAATAAGAATTCACAGAGAATGAAATTAGGGAATTGCTTTTGGGAAAATCGATTGAATTAAGACAATACCTAAGGAAAAATCCACCTAGACTGTACTTGTTATTCTGGCTCCTAGTCGGACGATTTATTCATTTAACTTGTTCCGTAGAGATCCCTAAGTTATGTTATTATCCCTATTTAATACTAATAACGTCTAATCCCTAGATTGAATAATTGATACCTTTCTCTAATTAACACCCTAGGGTTGTATTAACTCGATCTATGGATCCCCTTATTAGGTTTCACCCTAATCTGGAAAAATCATGTCACCCTATGTCTAGGCGCACAATCAACTCCGCTTAATTATGACAAATGTATTCTTAGACAGGGTCTATTCCTCCTCTGAATAAGAGCTTATCTTGAATCAGTATCCTGGGATATCAAAACAAGAATTAAGAACACATAATTAAGAACAAGTTAAATATTTATCATACAATTCAGAAAATAATAACAAGATTCGTCTTAGGTTTCATTCCCCTTAGGTATTTAGGGGTTTTAGTTCATAACTAAATAAGAAAACATCTCAGAATAATAAAGAATACAAAACATAAAGAAACCCGAAAGGGAAATTGAGGAGAGATCTTCAGTCTTGATGGTGAATCTGGCTTTTGAGATCGATCAATAAGCTTTTTCGAAGTAATTCCTTACTCCCTATTCTGTGTCTCCCTTTCTTCCTCCTTTAGGGTGTATTTATAGGCTTTGGAATGCCTATGAGCCCTCAAACTTAGCCTTTTTCGAATTGGACTTAACTTGGGCTCGGCAGGGCCATGCCCGTGTAACACGCCCGTGTGCGATTACTTCAGGCCGTGCTCGGGCCTGCCAAATTGACACGGCCGTGTGATTTGCCCGTGTGAGGAGGTCCAGGCCGTTTTGATTTCGTACTTTGGCCCATTTTCTCCGGTTTTGGCCCGTTCCTCGTTCCTTTCGCTCTCTTATGCTCTCCTAAGTATAAAACATGAAATTAAAGCATTAGGAGCATCGAATTCACCAATTCTAATAGGCAATCATCCATAAAATGCGTTAACTATGGGGTAAAAATATGTATAAATTACGGTTTATCAAATACCCCCACACTTAAGCATTTGCTTGTTCTCAAGCAAAATTCTTAACTCATAATCAAAATAAATTCTTCTCAACTTATAATTTCTATCGATAATATCTCAAAATAATTCATAGGTAATCATACATTGAGAATTTAACTGAAAGAACATTAAAGTTTCAACATTCCAAGTTGAGCATTTTCTCCTGAATACATGTGTCTCTCCTCATTTAAGTAATTACCTTTGATTCAGAATATCACAGAGTTTCACATCCTCACTAAAGATTCACTCAAATCACTCGAGGTGTTTTAAGGACAATAAATGAAGCACTCAAAAGTTAATAATGAAAAGTCATTACCATAGGCTTGCATGAAAATCAAATCTCCACCACTGATAAATTGAGATGAAACATCAATCAAAAGGTCTTTAGAGGGTTGTAATGAGGCTTGGTTAGGGGGTGTGGTCACAAGCTGTAAGAAAGGATTAGAATCGAGATTGAATTGAAAAATTGCCTAACTTGAAAAAGAGTTAATATCACTTGCGTACAGCAGAGCTTCTTCTCAGAATATGGAATTACTAATGTTTATACATAGTTTTTTTTAAGAACAAGTTAAATAACATAGACTAACTATTAAGAACAAGACATAGCTAAGCAATTTATTCAACTCAAATCTCGACAAAAATAGGGATTAATTTAGGGGATTTCAACAATAATGGGTTAAGGGTTAATATTAAGGGTAATACAAGAAATGGCTTCTTAGGCTCAAGAGGGTTTACTAGGGGTTAATCGTGGAGGTAGGCTTTTCATGGCATGAGTGGGTTAATCCTAAGTGCCTTAATCATTTTGAAATATCAAATCAAATGGTGTGGTCTCGACATGCATAATCAAGCAAGTTCTAGAATAATAGTTCAATATTGACGCACTCAAAGCAATAATATAAGTAAGCATGAAAGAATTAATAGATGCTCAAAAGGCTCAAAAATCTTACAAAAATTATGGCTTTTTGATGTTTAAAACTTGTGAATTCCAACTCAAAGTAATACCTAAACTTTAGGGAAACAACCTAGGATTTTAAATTCTTAAAAATCAACTTATCATGCTTGATTCTCTAATGTCTTAAAGTTTAAACAATCAATGCATAAATGCCTATGTTTTAATTCAAGATATATCAACGAAAATCAAAAATCAATCAAAGTTTATCCTAAGTATGATATGGGAGCTTTTGAAGAGAACAAGGTTGTCATTCAGGGATTTTTCTGATAATAAAATAAATACCCCCCACACTTAAGATGTACATTGCCCTCAATGTACAAAGATAGATATTCGAGTATAAAAATAAGATAGGGAGAGAAGTGAAACTTCTTGTATGATGAATTCCTCGAACTGGAGTTTTGGAGAGTAATCGGTTCGAGAGTGGAGGAGGATACTCCAGCGGTCGTAGAGGTTCATTAGTCCATAAGTCCTGTGCCAAAAGAATATTATATCTAGTGGTAGCTATGGTCGTGGTCGATCAGGACATGGCAATCGTGAAGAACCTTTCCCGGTGGACTTGTTAGTTCCTATGCGATGATGAGCTTAAGAGCTCTATATAACTGTGATAAAATCTGGAACTTTTTAGGGGATATTAGGAAGAATATTTACTCATAAAGAAATAACCAAAATCGATAATTAAAAATAAAATTCTAAAATCTAATAATAAAAATAAAAAGTAGTTTTAATAAAAATTAAAAACATAAAATAATAAATAAATGTTTTTAAATATCTTCATCGTTGGATGGTTCGCGAGGTGGGTCTGGCAATGAGATGTGAACGGGTTGACAAATCTACTGTAGAGTAGCATCAATGTTGTCAAATCGTTGAAAACAGTGCTGCTCGAATCTAGTGAGGTGCTCAGAGATGTCAGCATATGAAGCCGTCGCATGAACTGGACGAAAGGGTGGTGGTGGCTGAGTCGGTGGGTCCTCTTGCTGTGGAGGGACATCATCAGGAATGTCCTCGTAGGCTTCCTCCTCGGTAGATTGGGCGAGACGATATTGGGGAGGGTAAGTTCCTCGGTGCCTCTCGATCATCCTCATGCTAAGCATGCTCGAGATGCCTTGTGGAGACATCTGACCGATGAGGGTAAGGGATGATTCTTGGGCCGCGGTGCTGAGGAGCCCGAAGTGTCGAGCCAACCAAGTAACATAGGGGCCAATGGAGAAGACCCCATGTGACAGCCCAAAATTGACCCTAGTCGGGAAGTGGTTTCGGGACCGCTAAACCGAGTCACCGAAAGGTTTGAATGTGATGTTTATTGTCTAGAATATGTAATCATGAATGTGTGAAAATTTCAAGCTTCGATTTAGTCGATTGCATGTGAATTTAGTCAATAGGACTTATATGAGAAAATTTTAAAATGTGATAGGTCAATGCATGAGGACCTATTAGTGCATGTGGAAGAAAAAGGGGACTTGCATGTCAAAGTGCCCAATTCTTGATAAGTGGTCGGCCAAGCATGACTCCATTCCTCCAAGTTTATGTTGTTTATTATTTAATATTGGTAAGTAAATTAAAATAAATTAAAGAAAGGAATTAAAAAGGAAGAGATGAATAAAATAAGGAGGGAAGAGGGAGTGTTCATCTTTTTTTTCTTTGGCTATTGCCGTGAGTGAGGAGAAGGAAGGGAGATTTGGTTGTTGGATTTTGGCTTGGAAGATGGCTAGAATGAGGTATGTATTGAATGATTCTTGAAAATCTATGCATGTTTGAGATGGTTAGTTCAAATTCTACTCATCCTATAGATTAGACTTAGGATTTTGAGGTTGAAATTCGGCCAAGAAGCTTGAAACTCCTAGTAGATGTGTTAATGTCATTAAAATGGATAGTAATGTAGGATATGGTGAGTGGTTAATTGCTTTTAACTTGAAAGTTGAGGTTAAAGGGGTTAAGTGATTGCCGAATCTAATTTAGGGGTGGAGGATTGTGTTCATGTTATATTGGATAGGTAGAGGTTGTAATGAGGTTGAAATTGTTGAATTGTTAGCTTGGTAACTAATGAAGTAATCGGCCATATGGGGTAAAAATGGGATGTTCATTTTAGTTGTTGTTTCATTTTTGTGAGAAATGGGTCAAGTATTCATGACATGAAATTGTGTGATTACATAAATTATAGGTAATAGTATAGTTGATGAATATATATAGATATACATATTCGGCTATATATATATATATACATATATATGTAAGCCCATTCGTGATACTACCTTAGGACTATGTATATATAACCGACAAAAGAATGGGAAAACTAGTAAGGGTGAAGGCCGAATGAGCTATAGGTGGTGTGGATGACTTTTATACATGTGGGTGTGTGTGTATGCCATTTAGTTGGTGACATTCGGCATTTCTTAATTAACATTAGAGATGAGTGAATGAAATCGGCATGTGTGTTTGTGGAAATGCCGAATGTGAATTTGGATAATATTGAGTAATGTATGTGCTTTAAAATGATGGAATGGAGTGGATGCTTTAAATGTGTTACGAACAATTATAAGTTAAATTAAGGGTTGCTAAGTTACCATTGTCATTGCCGAATATACAAACATACATATGCATGTGCAATTGAAGAATGAATGTTTAGCAAGATGGTTAAACTAGTTAAATTATTGATTTAGCTCAAGGAGTTAAAGGAGGTGAATCGAGCAAAGGCAAAGAAAAGATTATCGAGTAGCCGAGTTGGAACCGTCTTACCCAACACGAGGTAAGTCATTAAGCATGTAGTTGGTATTATTTCAAATGGTCATAATGTTTATGTATTGATGCTGAATGGAATGAATAAATATACATATATATATATATATGCATGTACGTATGTGATGTTGAAATTGTTGAATGAAAAGAAAAGAGGTAAGATGTACTGAGTTGTTGATCTCGGCACTAAACGTGCGGGTATAACCATTTATGACCATGAGATTTGGCGCTAAGTGCGCGGGATTAAATTGTACAGCACTAAGTGTGCGATTTGACTATGTTGCACTAAGTGTGCGAAATGAATATGATGCACTAAGTGTGCGAATTGACCATGCGGCACTAAGTGTGCGAGTTTGACTATGTAGCACTAAGTGTGCGATTTGATTACGTAGCACTAAGTGTGCGAGTTGATTATATAGCACTGAGTGTGCGAACTCAATATACATTCGTGAATCATTATGGACACTATGTGTGCGACACTATTGAGTCGATCGCGGACAGCGGATCGGGTAAGTGTCTTGAGTACATGGCTAATAGGTGCTATGCTTATACTTGGTGTTGAGCTCGGTAAGTTTGAACCTATGTGACAAATATACTTGAAGTCACGTACATAAAATTTATCGTAGGATGGGTGAAAGGCCGTTTAGTCGTTGATTGTAACGAAAATAAATTGATTTATGAAAATGCTTTAATGTCCTATTGATGAGTATATGGAATGTGAATGCATGAATTGATATGAAATTGAATCGATAGGTTGGAGGAACTATGGTATGGTTCGGTATGGATGGAGTAAATTGTCTCGTTCCATTTTGTTTCCTCTTGTGATAATGTTATTGATGGATGGTAGTGCATTGCTTATGACTTACTGAGTTATAAACTCACTCGGTGTTTCCTTGTTACCCATTATAGGTTGCTTGGACTCATCTATTTTTGCGGGGTCAGGCCGTCATCGAAGTCATCACACCGGATAGCAAGTTTTGGTACTTTCTTCTTAGTTGGCTTAGAAGAACATTTTGGCATGTATAAGCTATTACGTTGTGTTTGAACTTTGGCATGTAAACTTTAAGCCATGCGAAAATGGCACGAATGTTCGATTGAGTTGGATCAAGGGTAGGCATGAAATGGACCTAGTTACTTTCGTAACAGATGCTGGCAGCAGCAGTGTCATGAGATTGAAAAATCACTAAAAATAGTAGGAGTGGAATTAATTGATGAATAAATTATGTAATCGAAGCTCGATGAGTCTGTTTTCATGAGGAAGTAACGAAAAGATCATATGGGCAGTATATTAAGTGATAATCAGATTTTTGTGGGACAGGGCCAGAACGGTTTCTGGATTCCCTAGTCCGACTTTGGAAATTCATTATAAATTAACCAGAGATAATGAGGGGTCGTACCATATATGTACAGATTCCTCTCTGAGTCTAGTTTTCAAAGAAACAAACGGCATCAGTATTGAAGCCCCGTGCAGGGAGATATCCAAGTCGTAATGGGCAAAGGTCAGTGTAGTCGACCCCTGCAACTTGGGAGACTTTGACTAATAAACTGTACTAATTGGCCCAACCAAAAATTCTAGAAAAAAATTACATAGATGGGCACATGAGTTTAGTTTCTGGGAAAAATTACGAAACTGATTTTCGAGTTACGAAACTCAAAATATGATTTTTAAAACGACTAGTACACAGATTGGGCAGTGTCTGGAAAATAAATTTTATAAGGGGTTAAAGTCAGTTAACACCTCGTGTTCGACTCCGGTGTCGGTTTCGGGTTCGGGGTGTTACATTTGATTGGTATCAGAGCTATAGTTTAGTCGGTTCTAGGACTACCATAGCGCGTATGAGTCTAGCTATACATGCCGAATGTTAATGTTTAAATGTGTGATGACTTCTGACGGTTGAGATGTTTTTGTTTTGATTAGTAAATGGACCCCGGTGAGGAAAGAACCCTAGCGGATGACGTTGAGAGCGTAGCGGCTGCTCCTGCACAAGGGACGCCGCCTGTTGAACCTCAGTCATCTGCGAATAATCAAGGTGAGGGGGCTAAACAAGCCTTCTTTACCATGATGAATGAGTGGGTCGCGCAATATGCCCGAACCAACCCGGCTGTCCAACAATTCCCAAATTTGAATAATCCACCCCAAGAGCCTGTAATTCCATCAGTCGCTGATCCTGTGAGGCTGAGTAAGCCACCTGTAGACTTGATTAGGAAGCGTGGGGCCGAGGAGTTCAAGGCCATAGTAACTGATGATGCCGAAAGGGCCGAGTTCTGGCTTGATAACACCATTCGGGTGTTCGATGAATTGTCATGCACACCCGACGAATGTCTAAAATGTGCTGTATCTTTGTTGCGAGACTCAGCCTACTATTGGTGGAGGACCTTGATTTCCATAGTCCCGAACGAGCGAGTAACTTGGGACTTCTTTCAAACGGAATTCTGGAAGAAATTTATTAGCCAACGGTTCATTGATCAGAAGCGTAAGGAGTTCTTGGAACTCAAGCAAGGCCGTATGCCTGTATCTGAATACGAACATGAATTCGTAAGACTCAGTAGGTATGCCCGGGAGTGTGTAGCTGATGAGGTTGCTATGTGCAAAAGATTCGAGGAAGGATTGAATGAAGATTTAAAGCTACTAATGGGTATTTTGGAAATAAAAGAATTCGTAACACTAGTCGAACGAGCCTGCAAGGCGGAAGAACTTGGAAAGGAGAAGAGGAAGGATGAATTTGAAGCTAGAGATTATCGTAAAAGATCGACGGGTAAAGCTCCGTTCTCAGCTGTAAAGAAGTTCAGGGAGGACATTAATAAGTCGAGGGCGACTGCGGGAATTTCCATCAGGGCAAGACCATCGATGGGCTCCCAAGCTGCTTCGGTAGCTAGTGTGGGCAATAATCGTCACGAGAAACCTGAATGTCCCCAATGTGGAAGACGACACCTAGGTGAATGTTGGGGCAAGTCTACTAGCAGGGCCTGTTACGGATGCGGTTCGAAGGACCACTTCATTAGAGATTGCACGGAGCTGGATGAGAAGAATAAGATTCAAGGTGCAAGACCTAGTGGAGTGACATCTAGAGGTAGACCACCGAGAATATTAGGAGGCAGGGGTGGTAGTCAGAGGGGGCCTCTGATACGGCCGATCGAGCCGAGAACCGTACTCCTGCTAGAGCATATGCCATTCGCGCACGAGAGGAGGCATCCTCCCCCGACGTCATCACTGGTACCTTCACTCTCTTTGATACTAATGTGATTGCATTGATTGACCCTGGTTCTACTCATTCATATGTATGCGAAACCTTAGCAACCAGTAAGACTCTACCTGTTGAGTCTACTGAGCTCGTAATTCGAGTATCAAACCCTTTGGGTCAATGCGTACTTGTTGATAAAGTGTGTAAGAGATGCCCTCTAATAATCCGAGAATCCTGTTTTCCGGCCGATTTGATGCTTTTGCCGTTCGACGAGTTTGATGTTATTCTTGGTTTGGATTGGTTAACCGCGCATGATGCGGTTGTGAATTGCAAAAGCAAGACTATCGATTTGAGGTGCGCAAATAACGAAATAATCCGAGTTGAGTCTGCGAACTTAAGGGGGTTGCCAGCTGTAATATCAGCAATGTTGGCCCAGAAATATGTAAGGAAAGGGTGCGAAGCATACCTCGCGTATGTACTTGATGACAAGGAGTTAGAAAAGAAACCCGAATCGGTGCCGGTGGTTTGTGAATACCTGGATGTTTTTCCTGAAGAGTTACCGGGTTTGCCACCTGTTCGGGAGGTAGAGTTTGGCATTGAGCTTGTACCTGGAACTACGCCAATTTCGATCGCTCCGTATCGTATGGCACTAACCGAGTTAAAAGAGTTGAAAGCTCAGTTGCAAGAATTGACGGATAGAGGTTTCGCTCGACCGAGTTTCTCACCTTGGGGTGCACCAGTATTGTTCGTGAAAAAGAAGGACGGAACCATGAGGTTGTGCATTGACTATCGTCAACTGAATAAAGTGACGATAAAGAATAAGTATCCGTTACCGCGTATTGATCATCTGTTCGATCAATTAAAGGGAGCATCGCTGTTTTCAAAGATAGATTTGAGATCGGGTTATTATCAGTTGCGGATTCGAGATTCGGACGTACCCAAAACTGCTTTCAGAACGAGGTACGGTCACTACGAGTTCTTAGTGATGCCGTTTGGGCTCACTAATGCCCCTACGGTGTTTATGGATTTGATGAATCGGATCTTTAGGCCATATTTGGATCGGTTCGTAGTTGTGTTTATTGATGACATCTTGGTCTATTCAAGAGATGAGACCGAACATGCTGAGCATTTGAGGCTAGTGTTGCAAATTTTGCGGGATAAGCAGTTATATGCTAAGTTCAGTAAGTGTGAGTTCTGGTTAAGAGAGGTTAGCTTCTTGGGTCATGTGGTATCCGCATCGGGTATTCGAGTTGACCCGAGCAAAATTTCAGCCATACTTAACTGGAAGCCTCCGAGAAATGTTACCGAAGTCCGGAGCTTTCTAGGGCTCGCCGGTTATTATCGACGATTTGTCAAAGGTTTCTCGATGATAGCCACACCAATGACGAAGCTACTTCAAAAGGATGTTAAGTTCGAATGGACGGAGAAATGTCAGAAAAGCTTCGATCAACTGAAAACTCATTTGACTGAAGCTCCAATTTTGATGCAACCCGAATCGGGTAAAGAGTTTGCCATTTATAGTGACGCATCCCTACTTGGGTTGGGTTGCGTATTGATGCAAGAAGGTCGAGTTATGGCCTATGCGTCGAGACAATTGAAGCCACACAAGAGAAATTATCCGACCCATGATCTCGAACTAGCCGCCATTGTGTTTGCATTGAAAATATGGCAACATTATTTGTTTGGTGAGAAGTGCCATGTGTTTTCGGATCACAAAAGTCTCAAATATTTGATGACTCAACGAGACTTGAATCTGCGACAAAGACGTTGGCTTGAGTTGTTGAAAGATTACGAGCTTGTCATTGATTACCACCCGGGAAAGGCTAATGTGGTTGCGGACGCCTTAAGCCGGAAATCACTGTTTGCTTTGCGAGCGATGAATGTACACTTGTCTGTTCTACCTGACAATGTGTTAGTAGCTGAATTAAAAGCCAAACCATTATTGACTCATCAAATTCGTGAAGCTCAGAAAGTCGATGATGAATTGGTTGCAAAACGAGCTGAGTGTGTTCCGAACAAGGAATCGGAGTTTCAGATTGATGATGATGGTTGTTTGAGGTTTAGAAGTCGTTTGTGTGTTCCAAGGAATTCGGAACTCATTCCGATGATTCTGAACGAAGCCCATTGTAGCCGAATGTCAATCCACCCGGGGAGCACGAAAATGTACAACGACTTGAAACGTCGGTATTGGTGGCATGGTATGAAACGAGACATCTCCGACTTTGTTTCGAGATGTTTAATATGTCAACAAGTGAAAGCGGAACATCAAGTGCCTTCAGGGTTACTTCAGCCGATCATGATACCCGAGTGGAAATGGGACCGAGTCACAATGGACTTTGTGTCCGGACTGCCATTGTCCGCAAGTAAGAAGGATGCGATTTGGGTTGTTGTTGATAGGCTGACTAAGTCGGCTCACTTTATCCCCGTGCGTACGGATCTTTCATTGGATAAACTAGCCGAACTGTATGTCTCTCAGATTGTGAGATTACATGGAGTACCTATTTCTATCGTGTCGGATAGAGATCCGAGATTCACCTCACGATTTTGGAAGAAATTGCAAGAAGCTTTGGGTACCAAGCTGCATTTTAGCACCGCTTTTCACCCCCAAACCGATGGTCAATCCGAGCGGATAATTCAGATACTCGAGGATATGCTGAGATGCTGCATCCTTGAGTTTAGTGGTTCATGGGAACGGTATGTACCTTTGATTGAATTCGCTTACAACAATAGTTTTCAATCAAGTATTAAGATGGCACCTTATGAGGCTTTGTACGGTCGTAAATGCCGTACGCCATTGTTTTGGACCGAGCTTGGTGAAAGTAAAATTTTCGGAGTTGATTTGATTAAAGATGCCGAACAGAAAGTAAAGGTAATCTGTGAAAGTCTGAAGGCAGCCACAGATCGTCAGAAATCGTATGCGGACTTGAAACGAAAGGACATTGAATATCAGGTGGGAGATAAAGTGTTTCTTAAAGTGTCACCTTGGAAGAAGGTACTCAGATTTGGCCGTAAAGGCAAGTTGAGCCCGAGATTCATTGGGCCATACGAAATATCCGAACGAGTCGGTCCAGTTGCGTATCGATTGATTTTACCCCATGAACTTGAAAAGATTCACGATGTCTTTCATGTTTCAATGCTTCGACGTTATAGATCCGATCCGTCACATGTGATTAATCCCTCAGAAGTTGAAATTCAATCTGACTTGAGCTATGAAGAAGAACCGATTCGTATCCTAGCTCGTGAAGTGAAAGAGTTGCGAAATAAAAGGGTTCCGTTGGTTAAGGTGTTGTGGCTCAAACACGGGATCGAGGAAGCAACCTGGGAACCCGAGAGCTCGATGAAAGAACGATATCCAAACCTATTTACCGGTAAGATTTTCGAGGACGAAAATTTCTTAAGTGAGGGAGAGTTATGACAGCCCAAAATTGACCCTAGTCGGGAAGTGGTTTCGGGACCGCTAAACCGAGTCACCGAAAGGTTTGAATGTGATGTTTATTGTCTAGAATATGTAATCATGAATGTGTGAAAATTTCAAGCTTCGATTTAGTCGATTGCATGTGAATTTAGTCAATAGGACTTATATGAGAAAATTTTAAAATGTGATAGGTCAATGCATGAGGACCTATTAGTGCATGTGGAAGAAAAGGGGACTTGCATGTCAAAGTGCCCAATTCTTGATAAGTGGTCGGCCAAGCATGACTCCATTCCTCCAAGTTTATGTTGTTTATTATTTAATATTGGTAAGTAAATTAAAATAAATTAAAGAAAGGAATTAAAAAGGAAGAGATGAATAAAATAAGGAGGGAAGAGGGAGTGTTCATCTTTTTTTTCTTTGGCTATTGCCGTGAGTGAGGAGAAGGAAGGGAGATTTGGTTGTTGGATTTTGGCTTGGAAGATGGCTAGAATGAGGTATGTATTGAATGATTCTTGAAAATCTATGCATGTTTGAGATGGTTAGTTCAAATTCTACTCATCCTATAGATTAGACTTAGGATTTTGAGGTTGAAATTCGGCCAAGAAGCTTAAAACTCTTAGTAGATGTGTTAATGTCATTAAAATGGATAGTAATGTAGGATATGGTGAGTGGTTAATTGCTTTTAACTTGAAAGTTGAGGTTAAAGGGGTTAAGTGATTGCCGAATCTAATTTAGGGGTGGAGGATTGTGTTCATGTTATATTGGATAGGTAGAGGTTGTAATGAGGTTGAAATTGTTGAATTGTTAGCTTGGTAACTAATGAAGTAATCGGCCATATGGGGTAAAAATGGGATGTTCATTTTAGTTGTTGTTTCATTTTTGTGAGAAATGGGTCAAGTATTCATGAGATAAAATTGTGTGATTAGATAAATTATAGGTAATAGTATAGTTGATGAATATATATAGATATACATATTCGGCAATATATATATATACATATATATGTAAGCCCATTCGTGATACTACCTTAGGACTATGTATATATAACTGACAAAGAATGGGAAAACTAGTAAGGGTGAAGGCCGAATGAGCTTTAGGTGGTGTGGATGACTTTTATACATGTGGGTGTGTGTGTATGCCATTTAGTTGGTGACATTCGGCATTTCTTAATTAACATTAGAGATGAGTGAATGAAATCGGCATGTGTGTTTGTGGAAATGCCGAATGTGAATTTGGATAATATTGAGTAATGTATGTGCTTTAAAATGATGGAATGGAGTGGATGCTTTAAGTGTGTTACGAACAATTATAAGTTAAATTAAGGGTTGCTAAGTTACCATTGTCATTGCCGAATATACAAACATACATATGCATGTGCAATTGAAGAATGAATGTTTAGCAAGATGGTTAAACTAGTTAAATTATTGATTTAGCTCAAGGAGTTAAAGGAGGTGAATCGAGCAAAGGCAAAGAAAAGGTTATCGAGTAGCCGAGTTGGAACCGTCTTACCCAACACGAGGTAAGTCATTAAGCATGTAGTTGGTATTATTTCAAATGGTCATAATGTTTATGTATTGATGCTGAATGGAATGAATAAATATACATATATATATGCATGTACGTATGTGATGATGAAATTGTTGAATGAAAAGAAAAGAGGTAAGATGTACTGAGTTGTTGATCTCGGCACTAAACGTGCGGGTATAACCATTTATGACCATGAGATTTGGCGCTAAGTGCGCGGGATTAAATTGTACAGCACTAAGTGTGCGATTTGACTATGTTGCACTAAGTGTGCGAAATGAATATGATGCACTAAGTGTGCGAATTGACCATGCGGCACTAAGTGTGCGAGTTTGACTATGTAGCACTAAGTGTGCGATTTGATAACGTAGCACTAAGTGTGCGAGTTGATTATATAGCACTGAGTGTGCGGACTCAATATACATTCGTGAATCATTATGGACACTATGTGTGCGACACTATTGAGTCGATCGCGGACAGCGGATCGGGTAAGTGTCTTGAGTACATGGCTAATAGGTGCTATGCTTATACTTGGTGTTGAGCTCGGTAAGTTTGAACCTATGTGACAAATATACTTGAAGTCACGTACATAAAATTTATCGTAGGATGGGTGGAAGGCCGTTTAGTCGTTGATTGTAACGAAAATAAATTGATTTATGAAAATGCTTCAATGTCCTATGATGAGTATATGAATGTGAATGCATGAATTGATATGAAATTGAATCGATAGGTTGGAGGAACTATGGTATGGTTCGGTATGGATGGAGTAAATTGTCTCGTTCCATTTTGTTTCCTCTTGTGATAATGTTATTGATGGATGGTAGTGCATTGCTTATGACTTACTGAGTTATAAACTCACTCGGTGTTTCCTTGTCACCCATTATAGGTTGCTTGGACTCATCTATTTTTGCGGGGTCAGGCCGTCATCGAAGTCATCACACCGGATAGCAAGTTTTGGTACTTTCTTCTTAGTTGGCTTAGAAGAACATTTTGGCATGTATAGCTATTACGTTGTGTTTGAACTTTGGCATGTAAACTTTAAGCCATGCGAAAATGGCACGAATGTTCGATTGAGTTGGATCAAGGGTAGGCATGAAATGGACCTAGTTACTTTCGTAACAGATGCTGGCAGCAGCAGTGTCATGAGATTGAAAAATCACTAAAAATAGTAGGAGTGGAATTAATTGATGAATAAATTATGTAATCGAAGCTCGATGAGTCTGTTTTCATGAGGAAGTAACGAAAAGATCATATGGGCAGTATATTAAGTGATAATCAGATTTTTGTGGGACAGGGCCAGAACGGTTTCTGGATTCCCTGGTCCGACTTTGGAAATTCATTATAAATTAACCAGAGATAATGAGGGTCGTACCATATATGTACAGATTCCTCTCTGAGTCTAGTTTTCATAGAACAAACGGCATCAGTATTGAAGCCCGTGGAGGGAGATATCCAAGTCGTAATGGGCAAAGGTCAGTGTAGTCGACCCCTGCAACTTGGGAGACTTTGACTAATAAACTGTACTAATTGGCCCGACCAAAATACTAGAAAAAAATTACATAGATGGGCACATGAGTCTAGTTTCTGGGAAAATTACGAAACTGATTTTCGAGTTACGAAACTCAAGATATGATTTTTAAACGACTAGTACACAGATTGGGCAGTGTCTGGAAATAAATTTTATAAGGGGTTAAAGTCAGTTAACACCTCGTGTTCGACTCCGGTGTCGGTTTCGGGTTCGGGGTGTTACACCCCATTCCTATGCCACTCTGTCTGGTGCTGAATCGCGAGGGTGATGAAATAGGCAAGGTCGATGATGTGACCGTGCGACATACACCATAAGAAGTAGGCGTCGTGAGTGTTGACGACGCTAGTGCTCTCTCACCTCCCTGTAATCGTGTGAGCCAAAATGGCATGTAGTTACCTCAAGGATGGTGGGAGAACTAATGCCTTGGAGTAGCTAGGATAGTAGGAGGTTACACTAGGGCCAAAGTGTGTCAGCACTTCGAGGGAGAGAAAAGTATGTGGCGAGTGAGAGCATATAGTTCATTCTCCTCTTGAACTCCTCCGTAGATAAGCCTAGCGCCGTATCGAACTCTAGGATGTTGAGCTGGCATATTAATCTACCTAGGTGAAAAGGACCGTGCCGAGATCATCGTAATTCATCATTACGGTTTGAAGATGGAATGTGAGCA